>NW_026511730.1:144088-191588 GCF_027579735.1 Bombina bombina
CTATTTTTGCAGATGAGAGATACAAAGAAACTTGGTTAACATAATATATTTATGCTTTCAAATTATGTTTTTTGTAGCTTGATTCAGATCTGAAATATGACTGAAATTATCCAGAATTTGTGAAGCAAGCAATTACTATACAAGTAGTGTTTTAGAAGTGTTTATAAGAACTAGACTGGTAAATCACTTCTGGCAGCACACTATTTAACAGCAACAATTGTTACAAGGTAAGTTATATTGTAAAAGGTAATTAAGAGTGAACATTTCTGAAACGGTGATAAGAATAACTGTAAGTCCGGTACTTACTTTTTGTTAATTTATAACTTGGAGACTTGAACAAATGGAGAGAGAGTGAGAGGAACGTTATGCTCCGGTGCTGCTCTGAGACAGAGTGGAGAGAGCAGGCTGTGTGACTGCAACACAGAAAAGTAGATTCCAGCACTAGAGTGGAAGGAAATAGTGAGACCTGAAAAACAATGGTAATTGCAACTGAAGCTGTGCAGCTGAACCAGGGGGTTAGCTGATAAAGTTAGATAGGTAACATTGCAACAAGTTTAGAATGATCCCTTTAGTTCGTAGTTACACATATTTGTAGAATTATGCAGTTAGAGCAAAAGTCTTTCTGAGTGGAAGTCCCAAAATACTCACAGTATTAGCAAGAAAATGATATGTTGTATCGGAATGGGAGATAAAGATACAAAAGGATAATCCTCAATTCAGGAAACAGCTGGGCAAAAGAGCAGCTAGTGAATCTAGCAAGGATTCAAATTACCAAGCAATGAATTATGGGAAAGGTAAGGCTTTATAGGGAGGATGCAAGCAGGTGATCAATCTCCTTAAAGGTATATGCATTACACTATGCTAACAAGACACATTGCCCAGAAAGACATAAATCTTAAAAAAAAATCCCTGCTCTATCCCTAGGTATTCGAGTGCACACTTGCTGTAATGAGTCACTGAATTGAGGCTTTAGGGTTTTTGCAACAGTTGACATACAGTCTGTGTAGCAAGCTAGGGTCAAAACAGATCCTCTGGCCATCAACAATAACTAATTGTTGGCAGTTTGTCCAATTTTACTCTTATGTTACAATTCTCGGTTCACTAGCTCATCTTCCGGATTCATCGACAAGTGTGTGTATGGATCATATTACCACATTTCATTAGGGGAACAATAGGTCAAGCTGTAGGCTTTACTCTTGGTCTGCAAGCAAAGCTCCAGTGGCGCAATCGGTTAGCGCGCGGTACTTATACGTCAGTAACTGGTGAGCAATGCCGAGTTTGAGGTTCAAGCTCACCTGGAGCAGCTCTTTTCCTTACAGTTGCTTTGCTTTATATTGCCTGCATTCATGGATTTATAATGCAGTCCTAATTCACTGAATTACGTCACTCCTAATATCTACGTATATCTACAAATAAAAACATGTCACATAGGCAAGCCCCAGTGGCCTAATGGATAAGGCACTGGCCTCCTAAGCCAGGGATTGTGGGCTCAATGCCATTTAAGACACATAAATTTAAGCTGCCATATGAGCAACTGAATGATAAGCAAGCGTATGGATGCGTTCATCGCGTATTGGGCATTTGCAACAAGCACAATGGAGTTTAGATTGACAGGTCCATAAATGTTGGAGCTAATGCTCCGAGATGGTCGTGTTCATCTTGTCCTTGGAAGAAAATTGCCTAGTACCAACAGTGCAGCTATTTTGGACAAAGTATCATGTGTTTTTCCTGGGTAGATGTGGGAACGACATCATTTCACATTTACACGTCATTATGCGTACACTCTGCAAATTGTTGCAATGTTTTAGAGAGTAACTTAGCAGTTTGATTGAGATTGTTATTTTTGAGCTATGCTTACAAGACAAATTGCCCAGAAAGACATAAATCTTAAAAAAAAAACCCTGCTCTATCCCTAGGTATCCGCGTGGACACTTGCCGTAATGAGTCACTGAAATGAGGCATTAGGGTTTTTGCAACAGTGACATACAGTCTGTGTAGCAAGCTAGGGTCAAACAGCTCCTCTGGCCATCAACAATAAACTAATTGTTGGCAGTTTGTCCAATTTTACTCTTATGTTACAATTCTCGGTTCACTAGCTCATCTTCCCGGATTCATCGGACAAGTGTGTGTATGGATCATATTACCACATTTCATTAGGGTAACAATAGGTCAAGCTGTAGGCTTTACTCTTGGTCTGCAAGCAAAGCTCCAGTGGTGCAATCGGTTAGCGTGCGGTACTTATATGACAGTAACTGGTGAGCAATGCCGAGGTTGTGAGTTCAAGCCTCACCTGGAGCAGCTCTATTCCTTACAGTTGCTTTGCTTTATATTGCCTGTATTCGTGCATTTATAATGCAGTCCTTATTCACTGAATTACGTCACTCCTAATATCTACGTATATCTACAAATAAAAAGATGTCACATAGGCAATCCCCAGTGGCCTAATGGATAAGGCACTGGCCTCCTAAGCCATGGATTGTGTGTTCGAGTCTCATCTGGGGTGAGTCTCACTGCCATTTTAGACACATAAATTTAAGCTGCCATATGAGCAACTGAATGATAAGAAAGCGTATGGATGCGTTCATGCGTATTGGGCATTTGCAACAAGCACAATGGAGTTTAGATTGACAGGTCATAAATGTTGGAGCTAATTCTCCGAGATGGTCGTATTCATCTTGTCCTTGGAAGAAAATTGCCTAGTAACAACAGTGCAGCTTTTTTGGACAAGTATCATGTGTTTTTCCTGGGTAGATGTGGGAACGACATCATTTCACATTTACACGTCATTATGCGTACACTCTGCAAATTGTTGCAATGTTTTAGAGAGTGACTTAGCAGTTTGATTAAGATTGTTATTTTGGAGCTATGCTAACAAGACACATTGCCCAGAAAGACATAAATCTTAAAAAAAAATCCCTGCTCTATCCCTAGGTATCCGCGTGCACAATTGCCATAATGAAGTCACTGAAATAAGGCATTAGGGTTTTTTGCAAACAGTGACATACAGTCTGTGTAGCAAGCTAGGGTCAAACAGCTCCTCTGGCCATCAACAATAACTAATTGTTGGCAGTTTGTCCAATTTTACTCTTTTTACCCTAATGAAATGTGGTAATATGATCCATACACACACTTGTCGATGAATCCGGAAGATAAGTTAGTGAACCGAGAATTGTAACATAAGAGTAAAATTGGACAAACTGCCAACAATTAATTATTGTTGATGGCCAGAGGAGCTGTTTGACCCTAGCTTGCTACACAGAATGTATGTCACTGTTGCAAAAACCCTAATGCCTCATTTCAGTGACTCATTACGGCAAGTGTGCACGCGAATACCTAGGGATAGAGCAGGGATTTTTTTTTAAGATTTATGTCTTTCTGGGCAATGTGTCTTGTTAGCATAGCTCCAAAATAACAATCTCAATCAAACTGCTAAGTTATTATCTAAAACATTGCAACAATTTGCAGAGTGTACGCATAATGACGTGTAAATGTGAAATGATGTCGTTCCCACATCTACCCAGGAAAAACACATGATACTTGTCCAAAATAGCTGCACTGTTGTTACTAGGCAATTTTCTTCCAAGGACAAGATGAACACGACCATCTGGGAGCATTAGCTCCAACATTTATGACCTGTCAATCTAAACTCCATTGTGCTTGTTGCAAATGCCCAATATGCATGAACGCATCCATACGCTTGCTTATCATTCAGTTGCTCATATGGCAGCTTAAATTTATGTGCCTAAAATGGCAGTGAGACTCACCCCAGATGGGACTTGAACCCACAATCCCTGGCTTAGGAGGCCATTGCCTTATCCATTAGGCCACTGGGGTTTGCCTATGTGACATGTTTTTATTTGTAGATATACGTAGATATTAGGAGTGACGTAATTCAGTGAATTAGGAATGCATTATAAATCCACGAATGCAGGCAATATAAAGCCATGCAACTGTAAGGAGAAGAGCTGCTCCAGGTGAGGCTGGAACTCACAACCTCGGCATTGCTCACCAGTTACTGTCGTGTAAGTACCGCGCTCTAACCGATTGTGCCACTGGAGCTTTGCTTGCAGACCAAGCGTAAAGCGCTTGACCTATTGTTACCCTAATGAAATGTGGTAATATGATCCATACACACACTTGTCGATGAATCCGGAAGATGAGCTAGTGAACCGAGAATTGTAACATAAGAGTAAAATTGGACAAACTGCCAACAATTAGTTATTGTTGATGGCCAGAGGAGCTGTTTGACCCTAGCTTGCTACACAGACTGTATGTCACTGTTGCAAAAACCCTAATGCCTTATTTCAGTGACTCATTACGGCAAGTGTGCACGCGGATACCTAGGGATAGAGCAGGGATTTTTTTTTAAGATTTATGTCTTTCTGGGCAATGTGTCTTGTTAGCATAGCTCCAAAATAACAATCTCAATCAAACTGCTAAGTTACTCTCTAAAACATTGCAACAATTTGCAGAGTGTACGCATAATGACGTGAAAATGTGAAATGATGTCGTTCCCACATCTACCCAGGAAAAACACATGATACTTGTCCAAAAAAGCTGCACTGTTGTTACTAGGCAATTTTCTTCCAAGGACAAGATGAACATGACCATCTCGGAGCATTAGCTCCAACATTTATGACCTGTCAATCTAAACTCCATTGTGCTTGTTGCAAATGCCCAATACACATGAACGCATCCTTACGCTTGCTTATCATTCAGTTGCTCATATGGCAGCTTAAATTTATGTGTCTATAATGGCAGTGAGACTCACCCCAGATGGGACTTGAACCCACAATCCCTGGCTTAGGAGGCCAGTGCCTTATACATTAGGCCACTGGGGCTTGCCTATATGACATGTTTTTATTTGTAGATATACGTAGATATTAGGAGTGACGTAATTCAGTAAATTAGGGCTGCATTATAAATCCACGAATGCAGGCAATATAAAGCCATGCAACTGTAAGGAAAAGTGCTGCTCCAGGTGAGGGTCGAACTGACAACCCCAGCATTACTCACCAGTTACTGTTGTATAAGTACCGCGCGCTAACCGATTGCGCCAGTGGAGCTTTGCTTGCAGACCAAGAGTAAAGCCTACAGCTTGAACTATTGTTACCCTAATGAAATGTGGTAATATGATCTATACACACACTTGTCGATGAATCCGGAAGATGAGCTAGTGAACCGAGAATTGTAACATAAGAGTAAAATTGGACAAACTGCCAATTAGTTATTGTTGATGGCCAGAGGAGCTGTTTGACCCTAGCTTGCTACACAGACTGTATGTCACTGTTGCAAAAAAACCCTAATGCCTCATTACATTGACTCATTACGGCAAGTGTGCACGCGGATACCTAGGGATAGAGCAGAGAATTTTTTTTAAGATTTATGTCTTTCTGGGCAATGTGTCTTGTTAGCATAGCTCCAAAATAACAATCTCAATCAAACTGCTAAATTATTTCCCTTGAATCTGAAAGCAAGGGAGCAGGGGGGCTGAGATTAAGCAGTTACTCTCGAAAGCATCACAGCAATATGCAGAGTGTGCGAATAGTGATAATTTGAAATTATGTCGTTCCCACATCTACCCAAGAAAAACACAGTAAAATAAATTATACTTGGCCAAAAAGCTGCAGTGTTGTTACTCTGCAATTTGATTGCTTCTGAGGGCATGATAAAAATACTTATTATTTGCAGTATTATCTCCAACATTTATAACCTTTTTATAACCTATCAATCTAGACACCATTGTGTCAAATGCACATAAAAATGCAGTTATCTGCTTGCTTATAGGTTTGTTTTTTATTTTTCAGCATGCACAATAAATGACTACAATTTAAAGGGACAGTCTACACCAGAATTTTTATTGTTTAAAATCCCTTTATTACCCAGTTTTGCATAACCAACACTGTTATATATGTTTTACCTCTGTGATTACCTTGTATCTATGCCTCTGCAGACTGCCCCTTATCTCAGTGCTTTTGACAGACATGCAGTTTAGCCAATCAGTGCAGACTCCTAAATAACTTCACGAGAGTGAGCACAATGTTATCTATATGACACACATGAACTAGTACTGTCTAACTGTGAAAAACTTTCAAAATGCTCTTAGCTAAGAGGCGGATTTCAACAGTTTAGAAATCAGTTTGAGCCTAGCTAGTTTTAGTTTTTAAAAAATACCACCAAGGGAACAAAGCAAATTTAATGATAAAAGTCAAATGGAAATTTGTTTAAAATTGCATGCTCTATCTGAATCATGCAAATTTAATTTTGACTAGACTGTCCCTTTAAAAGAGGTTTCAAGATCTTTTTACCAAATAAAGCGTAGAAAAGTTGCATACATTTAATTTGAGTTTATTCAGTTTGATACTACTATATATAATAAATGTATGAAATTCCTAAACATAGCAACTTTGAACAGCATTTTATATTTTAATAATATAATATAATACATTTAAAAAAATATCCCCCCTCCCAGTTCCTACAGGGCTTAGATCCATTTAACGTCCTTCACTGAAACTGTTTGGTTTATTTGATTTTTATACTTAAAACCCATATATACTATACGCTTCCCCCATGTTTTAACATATTCATTGAAAGCATATATCTTATATAATCCATAAGGTTTTTTACTTGTCTTATTGAGGGAATATTCTCAAGTCCAATTGTTGAAGTTCAGTGATCTAATCCTCAGAATTATTAGATCTCTATTTTGGGTTTCTGGTAATAAATTTTATATTCTCTCTTGAAAGAGAGACTTAAAAGGACAGTCAACACTAAAAATAAACGTGCTTGAATAAATTAACAACACGATTATTGCAAACCCCCTTATTCGCATCCTATAGTCCAGACTGAATCTATATTTTTTTTTAAAAACCCAAGTGCCCTTCTAAGCAAAAAATTAATCCCAAACTCCTCCTATGTTGACGTCACTCTCAAGCTGATTCTAACTGCAAATCACAGGAGTGTCGGCCACAATGACTCTTGAGCGTTCACGCCCAATTGTGCATGCTTAATTCATTTGTTGCATCAGTAGCTGCCTCTTTATACACGGAACTGTGTAATGGTTCCCTATTCAACGACGGACCGCCAGTGCAACAGATAAGAGATGGAATTCTGATGTGATCTGTCACTCTGCTGTTTATGTAGTTTATTAGCATAGGGCACCTCAGACAGAATGCCACCAGCTCAGTGTTGCTAAAATGACGGAAGGCTGTGCGGGCAGGTGCGGGTCCTCTCACAGGTCTGGGTCTGAGCTGGTCATCCGCTGGAGCAGGAGCGTGCGCTGCTTACCAGAAGCTCCCACCGAGAGTCTTTTAGTTTATTAATGGATTTTTAGGGTTTTTTTACTTTGGCATCAAATGTGTATCAACTGCTGATAGATACTTGAGATGGAAATTTGCATGATTCTCACATATCTGAAAAATACAAGTCACATAACAGCAAACAAATCCCAGCTGTTAGCATACAAATACTTGAGCTCACTAACTCTCTGAAGGGTTAACATACACTGCTATAATTAAGCCTGATTTAAATTTCCAAATATTTATTTTATTCCAAATCTTCTATGGATTGCCCATATTCCCTTTCCTCATTGGTTCTATGTGTCTAGATTTCCAGCATCATGCTGTATTATTTATATTGAACTAAGCTGTGTGTGAATATACCACTGCTGCAAGTTTGGGATAAAAATGTTAAGGAACTTAACATTCTGGGAGATTGGGGACTAAGGAGATCTTTTGTTGACTTCAGGATCCAATTCCATGCTTGGAAGAACTGTTAGTAATTATGAATGGCATAAATTCATTGGGAACTCAGCACAGGGGGCTAACATTTAAGGTTTTTAATATTTATGAATCTATAGAGACACTGCCTTATGCCAGTCAAGCACTCTTTGAAATTTGAATCCTCTGTTGAATGTCACCATCTGGAACCTCTTGATGCACTAATGTAAAAAAATTTCTTTGTTTTACCGATTAAAACATTGTGTGAGCATGATTGCAATTGAAGGAGGAAGAATTTGAGAATATGTATAGGAACTGCTTGCATCATGCAAAGAATCTGCTAGAGAATGTTCATTTTAGGGATTGTATATGTCCCCACCAAGATATGGGGTTCTTGCTCTAAGATTTAAGATCTTAGTTATTTGCCAGCATAGTTTTTTTATCAACTGCTGTGTGTAATATACTGCCCTAAAAGCATTGGCCCCAGTATTGTATTATTGCTTTGCGTCATTGCACACAGTATAGGGCACATACAGAATACACAGCTACCAGTATCATGAGTGAAGCTTAGCTTTTATATTACACATGTATATATTTTCTACTAGTTAGATACACACTCTACCAGTTGGTTCAGTAAAGACACTTAGAAAAGCTCACACCAAGAGTCTTTAGCAGCAACTTCTGAAATCTCATACAGAGCTGTCAGCAGGGAGGGAGCCAGTGACGTGTGGTCAGGTCAGAGGCTGGTGAGGCACTCGGTATGATATGCCTGAGAAACACATATATGAACCAGACACATGCAGCTTAAATGTACGATTAAATTGCCACCCTCATTAACAGCTGGGAGGTATCCAGATGCTGATATGCCCTTAGATCCTGGGTACGTAGGTTAAGAGACACAGGGTAGTAAAGCAGACTATATATATATATATATATATATATATAAAATGTGGTAGGGATATAAGTGTTTGCTCTGGGTTACTTTCAGTTTAAGACAGATATGCTACTGTTTCACAATACGTTATCTTCTAATAGAGATACAGCCTGCTTGACTTTAATGGATGTCAGAACTCCCTACTGAGTTAGTTTTCTTGATTATTAATATTCCACTTACTGCTTCTGTTATGAGCACAGATGTCAGCATCCTATGGACTTTACATACCAGTCCATAGAAAAGAATCACTAGCCTCTAATTGCCCTTATATAAACCTCTCCCTGTTGCAGCCATTACAGTTCAGCACCAAATACAATGTACACACAAGATAGCCTAATAAGTCAATTATTTGCTAACTCTTTAAGAACTAATTGGACCCCCAGTGCATCTGTTGGATTCTATACCCCTCTCTGCCCTTATACTATCTGCCCTGTGCAAAGCTCCTATATCTGAGCAATTCCGTCCACATCCAGTGCTGATAACCACTGGTCCTTGACTCCTCACACCAAACTTTATTGTGTGATTCAATATATGCATCTGCCCATATCCCATTCATCTGCCTGCACTTGCCCTGTACTCACCATTGCTGGTAGAAGGCTTGAGCTCAGCTGACCCCAGGCACATCGTGTAAATGGTTCCCGTTGGCGCCTCCGCTCCTAGCAACCTCGGCTGCATCCCCACAAGACTCAGGAGCCGCTGTCACCTGCACACTGAAGTCCGGGAAGATCCTGATCATCGCGCCGGCCGCTGTGAGACTGAGCCCATCAGCCCGGCCCTGGGCAGATCACATGCTCTGCCCGGGGAGCCCCGCACACCATCCGGCACAGAGACCCGGGGAGAGAGGAAGGGAGCACAGACACACAGAGGAGGATGAGAAAGTGGGGAGGGAGGACTGAGAGTAGAGGGAGATGGGGAGAAAGGAAGAAGAGCACGAATGAGGGGAACAAGAGAAAAGAAGCCAAGTGACTAGAGAGGAAGATAGAGAATATGGAGAAATGGGAGAGGCAGGGAGAGGAGAACAGGAGACCAAGAGAGGAGAGGATTGTGTGTAAAATAGAGATATAAATACAAATATATTACTCTTCCCGCGCCAGAATAACACACGCCTCCTCCAAGCTGACAGGCTCCACAAGAAGACTGATGTCACTGAGTGAAAACTGATTGGCTAGAGGCTGCAGCCTCTATTAGGAGTGTATGGGCCGCGAGGAGCACCACTGGGTGGGGCTAGCTTTCGCAGCTGCCTCCCCTGCCTCCTATGACTGCACGTCACTGGAGAGAGCAGTATTATAACTCCGCACATAACTTTTTCCAGGCAAACCAAACTAACTTATATCTGCTTTTTGTATCTTCACCAGTCAAAAGCGTTTCCCTAATTCCCCATAAGAAACCTCAGGATGACTTTCCCCATATATCTAAGTTGCTGTGGGACTCATGCCCCTGACTGCTGCATACAGGTGCCTGACTCTAAGCCCTATCTGCTGGGGTCTGAAAACCCAGCAGCTCCCATCATTGCCACAAGAGCAGTTTTATTCAGACCAGTGCTCATACAATGCTCTGATGATAACTGTTTTAGCTGAGACAGTTCCTAAAGAGGTGAAATTTATTCCCTAAGTGAAGTTCAAGAGAGAAGGAAGGAGCTGTATGTGTGTGATGATGAGGCTGCAAAGGCTGTTTTGTATGACTAAAGTGTCTCACAGTAAACCATAGGTAAATATGGAGTGACAATTGAAAATCTACTCACACTGTGTAGAGCTATAACTAAGCTATTTCTTCTAAATGGTTCACAGTCAGACACTTCAATGAAACAAAACAGCCTTTGCAGGCCCATTATAGCTACATTAGACCTTATACATTTTTGTATAAGCCAGTTATACCACACTGAGCGTCAACAGACCACTAATCCAGGACATGCATTTGCTTTTCATTACAGGAAGACAAAAGTTCAGACGCAACGAGTAAAGCATTGTCTGTTCTGTCACATTGTTCTGGTGCATTGTGAATAAACTGTATTATTGTGAAGCAAATTGGAAGTGATAGTCTAGTCCAAATTAAACTTCAATGATTTTGATAGATAGCACTATTTTCTAATTTAATCCTATTATCATTGTTATAAACTAAAGATACCAAGATAAGGAAGAAAAATTGATGAGAGCAAAGAATTCTATTGATGATAGAAAGATGCTACCTAGGCTAGACTATCATTCAATTAACACTTCAATCTTGTATCAGCTGGTGAGCATGAATGTCACTAGCTTCTCTGATTACCTATGTGCCCCCAATTATCTGTGCGTCCCTAACCAATCTTTGTAGATATTTTACCAACAGATAGATATTTAGATATTTTTACCAAGAGATAGATATTTTTACCAAGAGATAGATATTTAGAGATTTTTACCAAGAGATAGATATTTAGATTATTTTTACAAAGACAATCGGCTAGATTACAAGTCTTGCGTTAGCCTTAAAAAGCTTTTTAACGCCCACTGGTATTACGAGTCTGGCAGGTACAGGTGTACCGCTCACTTTTCTTCCGCGACTTGAACGTACCGCAAATCCCCTTACGTAAATTGCGTATTCTATCTTTTTAATGGGATTTGCCTAACGCCGGTATTACGAGTCTTGGAAGAAGTGAGCGGTAGACCCTCTCCTGTCAAGACTCCTACCGCATTTAAAAGTCAGTAGTTAGGAGTTTTAACACCCATAAACTACCTATTAACCCCTAAACCAAGCCCCCCCCCCACATTGGAAACACTTAAATAAAGTTTTTAACCCCTAATCTGCCAACCGGACATCGCCGCCACGTTAATAAATATATTAACCCCTAAACCGCCGCACTCCCGCCTCGCAAACACTAGTTAAATTTTATTAACCCCTAATCTGCCGTCCCTAACATCGACAACACCTACCTACATTTATTAACCCCTAATCTGCTGACCCCAACATCGCCGCTACTGTATTAAATTTATTAACCCCTAAACCTAAATCTAAACCTAAGTCTAACACCCCCCTAACTGAAATATAATTTAAATAAAATGAAATTAAATTACTACAATTAAATAAATTATTCCTATTTAAAACTAAATACCTGTAAAATAAACCATAAGATAGCTACAATATAACTAATAGTTACATTGTATCTATCTTAGGGTTTATATTTATTTTACAGGCAACTTTGTATTTATTTTAACTAGGTACAATAGTTATTAAATAGTTATTAACTATTTAATAACTTCCTAGTTAAAATACATACAAATATACCTGTAAAATAAATCCTAACCTAAATTACAATTACACCTAACACTACACTATCATTAAATGAATTACCTAAACTAACTGCAATTAAATACAATTAAATTAAATAAACTAAAGTACAAAACCCCCCCACTAAATTACAGAAAATAATTACAAGAATTTAAAATGAATTACACCTAATCTAATCCCCCTAATAAAATAAAAAAACACCAAAATAATAAAATTCCCTACCCTATACTAAATTACAAATAGCCCTTAAAAGGGCTTTTTGCGGCGCATTGCCCCAAAGTAATCAGCTCTTTTACCTGTAAAAAAAAATACAATACCCCCCCAACATTAGAACCCACCACCCACACACCCAACCCTACTCTAAAACCCATCCAATCCCCCCTTAATAAAACCTAACACTACCCCCTTGAAGATCACCCTACTTTGAGACGTCTTCACCCAGCCGGGCACAAGTGGTCCTCCAGAGGGGCAGAAGTCTTCATCTGATCCGGGCAGAAGAGGACCTCCAGACGAGCAGAAGTCTTCATCCAGGCGGCATCTTCTATCTTCATCCATCCGGAGCGGAGCGGGTCCATCTTGAAGCCAGCCGATGTGGAGCATCCTCTTCTTCCGACGACTCCCAACGAATGAAGGTTCCTTTAAATGGCGTCATCCAAGATGGCGTCCCTTGAATTCTGATTGGCTGATAGGATTCTATCAGCCAATCGGAATTAAGGTAGAAAAAATCCTATTGGCTGATGCAATCAGCCAATAGGATTGAAGTTCAATCCTATTGGCTGATCCAATTAGCCAATAGGATTGAGCTCGCATTCTATTGGCTGTTCCAATCAGCCAATTGAATGCAAGTTCAATTCTATTGGCTGATTGGATCAGCCAATAGGATTTTTTCTACCTTAATTCCGATTGGCTGATAGGATTCTATCAGCCAATCGGAATTCAAGGGACGCCATCCTGGATGACGTAATTTAAAGGAACCTTCATTTGTAGGGAGTCTTCGGAAGAAGAGGATGCTCCGCTGGCTTCAAGATGGACCCGCTCCGCTCCGGATGGATGAAGATAGAAGATGCCGCCTGGATGAAGCCTTCTGCCTATCTGGGTCCTCTTCTGTCTGGATCGGATGAAGACTTCTGCCGTATGGAGGACCACTTCTGCCCGGTTGGGTGAAGACGGCTCAAGGTAGGGTGATCTTCAAGGGGGTAGTGTTAGGTTTTATTAGGGGGGGATTGGGTGGGTTTTAGAGTAGGGTTGGGTGGTGGGTTTTAATGTTGGGGGGTATTGTATTTTTTTTTTTACAGGTAAAAGAGCTGATTACTTTGGGGCAATGCCCCGCAAAAAGCCCTTTTAAGGGCTATTTGTAATTTAGTATAAGGTAGGGAATTTTATTATTTTTTTTATTTTTTTTTTATTTTATTAGGGGGATTAGAGTAGGTGTAATTAGTTTTAAAAACTTGTAATTATTTTATTATTTTCTGTAATTTAGTGGGGGGTTTTTGTACTTTAGTTTATTTAATGTAAATGTATTTAATTGTAGTTAGTTTAGGTAATTAATTTAATGATAGTGTAGTGTTAGGTGTAATTGTAATTTAGGTTAGGATTTATTTTACAGGTATATTTGTATTTATTTTAACTAGTAAGTTATTAAATAGTTAATAACTATTTAATAACTATTGTACCTAGTTAAAATAAATACAAAGTTGTCTGTAAAATAAATATAAACCCTAAGATAGATACAAATGTAACTATTAGTTATATTGTAACTATCTTAGGGTTTATTTTCCAGGTAAGAATTTATTTTTAAATAGGAATAATTTAATTAATTGTAGTTATTTTCTTTAGATTTATTTAAATTATATTTAAATTAGGGGGTGTTGGGTTAAGGTTAGACAGGTTTAAGGGTTAAGAAATTTAATATAGTAGCGGCAGTTAGGGGTTAATAAATGTAGGGTTCGGCGATGTTGGAGGCATCAGATTAGGGGTTCATAAGTATAATGTAGGTGGTGGTGGTGTCTGGAGTGGCAGATTAGGGGTTATAATATAATGTTGGTGGCGACGATGTTGCGGGCGGCAGATTAGGGGTTAATAAGTGTAAGATTAGGGGTGTTTAGACTTGGGGTTCATTTTAGGGTGTTAGGTGTAGACATAACTTTTGTTTCCCCATAGGAATCAATGGGGCTGCGTTAGAAGCTGAACACTGCTTTTTTGCAGGTGTTAGTTTTTTTTCAGCCCGATCTGCCCCATTGATTCCTATAGGGAAATCGTGCACAAGCACGTTTTTGCAGCTCACCGCTACCGTAAGCAACGCTGGTATTGAGGTGAGATGTGGAGCTAAATTTTGCTCTATGCTCACCTTTTTGCGGCTAACGCCGGGTTTAAAAAAGCCTGTAATACCAGCGTTGTCTTAAGGAAGCGTTGAGAAAAAAATGCTCTTTAGCAACGCACCCCTATTACCGCAAAACTTGTAATCTCGGTGATAGATATTTAGATTATTTTTACAAAGACATAGATATAGATATTTTTACAAAGACATAGATAGATAGATATTTTTTACAAAGACATAGATATTTTTACAAACACAGAGATAGATAGATATTTTTACAAAGACATAGATAGATAGATAGATAGATAGATAGATAGATAGATAGATAGATAGATAGATGATAGATATTTTTACAAAGAAAGAGATAGATAGATATTTTTTACAGAGATAGATAGATAGATATTTCTACACCTAGATAGATATATCTACACAGAGATAGATAGTTATTTCTACACAGAGATAGATAGATATTTCTACACAGAGCATCTTTTTAATATCATGGTTTGAATATTTTTCGCAAGAGTTGAACATATTGTTTCTACATTTATAGTGAGACAGATAGTTCTACAGATAGATAGTTCTACAGATAGATAGTTCTACAGAAAGATAGTTCTGCAGATAGATAGTTCTGCAGATAGATATAGTGATACCTATGGATAGGATAGAGATACACCCTGCCTGATTGCATCAACACTACAATCTCAATGTATTACATTATCATATTTACAGAAAAGCACATTCCTTTATAGAAGTCATGTAGATGGGACTATTTATGCAATATTCTAGTGTTGGAATATTCGTTTTAACCATCCGTATGTTTATTGTGTATGTGTGCATTTTTTTAAAACTATCCTCTTTGTAGGTCTAGTGTACGTATATGTGATGTGTTAGTATGAATTTGTGTGGTAACAGTCTGTAAGTATAATGTTTATGTATTCACTATTTCTGTAACAGTCTTTTTGTACGTCTGCTGTATAAGTCTATTGTGTAAGAACAAACTCTAAATCTAATTTTTTTGTTCTAGATTTGATCTCTTAGCTGATACATGTGTTGAAATATCTACACCTTCATGAAGTTGTCACTTTTATAAAATATAAACATTGTTTTGATATCTTTTTAACATGTCACGTAAGCATTTTGTTTCTGCTTATAGATCAGTTACAGACTATTTTGTCATTTGTTATTACTGACTAATTATATTTTCAACATTTAAATTATAAAGATAGATGTATACACATTGAGATATACACACATAGCAATGGATAGATACATACAAATATAGATAGCTTGAAAATGTAAAAAAAAAAATTCTATACTTTTTGTATGAAATTATTTTTCCTTTTATATGTTTTTGGTATATGTGAATCTTCAAGCTTGATGAGTACTTGTCTCATTATATGTTTCTGTGTCTATTTCTTTATAATGTTGATCCACATATATTACATCCTATTTTAAAGACAGTCAAATTGTTTGCGATTACACTTACTATAAAGTATACATACTCGTATAAACAGATCCTTAAACAGAATAACATACTATTATTCAGACATGTGCAATTTGTTTCATTCCGAATTCGAATTCGTATGAATTTTGATGAATTTGGAGCTTCGGACCGTTTCGAATATCCGAATGAAATGCTTTCCGAAATCATACTAATCAGAATGCATTTGTTCTGAAATATTCGAATCGTTCGGACGTATTCATTTTCATTCGGATGTGTGTGACGCAGTTCTATTTTTTAAAATAAATAATATTTTTAAATCCAAAGAACCAAAAAATAGTTAGAAAATTAGATATTTAATTATTTATTATCAAATAATTAAAATTTGAGTGAGATTGAACAGATAAAATGCATGGTAACTAAAACTATATATTTAATTTAATAAAAGTTACACTACTAATCCGAATGCATTTGTTCCGAAATATTCGAATCGTTTTTATATATATTCGTTTTCATTCGGATGTGCGTGGCGCAGTTTTATTTCTTCAAATAAATATTATTATTAAATCCAAAGAACCACAAAATAGTTAGAAAATGAGATATGATGATTATTATATTACAGATAAAATATTTAGTTCGGTTTTTGGACTAGCATGGTATACTACTAATATAATATATAAATATACTACTGGTACAGAACAATCCGAATCAATGTAACATAATATTATTAATGAGTGACAATGAATCGATTCGAATTCATTCGTTTATTAAAATGAGTGTAGTGTCATATTCTTCTACGGTCTTCTTCTCCAATCAGATCATTCCTTTTGTTTTGTGGGTTGGATTACTGTGATAGTGATAGTTTTCTGGTCCAATAATTATGTCATTTTAATTTTGTGGGTTGGATTACTGTCACACGCAGTGCAATGTGCTATAGCTTTTCCTCAAGGGTTGTGCTTATCTGTGCTGTGCTGTGCTATTGTTATGTTAAGCAGAAGGCAGACATTATTCAGACTTGCAGGCTGTCAGCATTGCAGCAGAAAACAATCCCTGAACTTCTGAAGTTGAACAGTTACAGAACAGAAGAGAAGAAGGCACATTGTCCTAGAGATTTACTGGTCTGCGTATTTTTGATTATTATATTATTATTTTTGGCTGAAATTGTGACTCAAGGGAGAAAGTTTTACAACAGTCAAAAATATATTTCTTTATCTTATAGTTCTTGCATTAATAATTGTTATTTGAACTTCTCACTAGAGTACTAGTTAGCAGTTAGTTAAATTTTTTATTATAATTGTGTATTGTATTGATTATCTTGGGTGACTTTTTGGGAGTTTTATCTGTATGAGCTGAGCTGAGCTCACTCCAAATTTTGTTTGTTTAAGAGAGTTACTGCTGTGCTGTCTTAAACTTAGATAACAGGCACACATGTTGGTGAATGATCATAGGATTGTTTTGATTTTTGAATACATCAGCAGAAGACACAGACATCACCCTATATTATTATTATTTTACTCTTTGCGGATAAATATAATTTGATATTTTTTTTGTGCGTGTGTGTATGTATACAATTCATCATTGTAGATAGATATCCACACAAAATTTAATTACATTTTTTTTTGTTTAAGAGAGTTACTGCTGTGCTGTCTTAAACTTATATTACATTACAGGCACACTTGTCCTTGAGCATAAGATTTTTGTTTTTTGAACACATCAGCATCAGCAGAAGACACATTATCCAATCTATATTATTGGCTAAATATATATTTTTTTATTGATTGTGTGTGTGATAGTATCTATACCCAAAAATTATTATTAATTAAAAAACAATAATTTTTGTTTATAATTGATAATAATTATATAATTCTATAGTAATACTTACCATTATTTAATTTTTCAATTTTTATTTTTTAAATATATATAATTAGTAGACAACTACCTAATTATTTGTAATGGATAGTCATCCCCCACCTCATGTTCCACCAAAAACCAGCAGCAGTGACACAGTAACAAGTGCCACCACATGTGTACCGCTACTGTCTGTGTCAAATCCTTCCACAGAATCAACATCCTCATTGCCAGGCACAGACATTTGTCATCCAGCCTCCACATGTGAAACATCATTTAGGTATCACAAGAGACCTGATACTACAAAGGAGAGGCAAATGAAGCAGTAGAAACTGCTACCCTGTCCTGTTTCTGTGCCCCAGGTAAAGTTAATGGGTTCAAGCAGAGCTAGCAGCAGCAGTAGTCAAAGCACTCATAGATTCACTAACAGTAGTACTAGTAGTCATCTGAGCCCACCATCTAAATGTCAAAGGTCTGTAAGTAAACATTTAAGTTCACAATCCTCTAGCAGGGTTGATAGGTCCTCCTCTGAGGCCAGGAAGCAGTCCGCATTTTGGTGGTGTCTTAATTTTGCGGATCTTACCCCCAAAACAACAGGTACAATCACTAGTGCCAGTTGTGTCACCACCTCCGCTATGTCCAGTTCTAGCACCGTGTTGCCAACTAACATGTTTTACAGTAGAGGCCAAGCAGTACCAACACAGGCTTTTTACAGTGAACATTCATTTAAGTATTTGAGTATGAGGAAGAAAAAATTTCTCATGCTCATACTGCCGCCACCACCACCACTACTGCCAGTGCCAACATTACTGATAGACCATCTGCTATTGATATAAGTGAAGAGGGCACCAGTAGTCACCAGGGAGAAGAGGGCTCCCCAATATATGTCGCTAGTGATAAATACATGTTTATTAACATTGAATATGTCGAATCAGTGTCATCTTATAATTTAGAACCAGATGATCATACTCACTATTCCCCTGCCCATAATTCACCTTATTCTATAGATTTGTATTCCTCTCTGTCTTCAACATCGTCACCACCAGTGTCACCAAGCTCGCCAATAGCTTGTGTTGAGTCTCCCAGCCAGATTGTAGTTAGTGCACCCGCCACTACTGGTAGGCCACTAACCTCCTCCATTCCCACCATCCCTTCAATGTTTAGGCCTCCTCCTGGTGGTAATCTTCTTGATGATGTTGCTGCCCTTCTAAGTAGGTTGAAGGAGCTACTAACTTGGCTCGCTAAAGAGTGCATCGACATTAGCCCTCACTACATGCTAGCCACACTTTGTGATCCTAGAGTAAAGGGAAAGATAGCACTCCGTACAAATAGCTTGACCTCATGGAGGGACAAATTAATACAGAGGGTGTGTGATAGACAAAAAAAATGTCACCTTTAGAGGAAGATGAAGAGATGACAGAGTCTGATAGTGATACTCTGTCACCTAAAACCAAAAGCCTAGCACTGCTGCTCGTCCTCGTCCCACCACAGCAGCTACATTTTGGGCTGATACACTGGGCACATTGGTTGGAGACATTAGAGAGTTCCCGATGAAAGAAAGCAATGCTGCCGACATGGTTAAGCTTTACCTATCTCAACCTCCCCTGCCCCCCAGTACAGATCCCTTGAGATTTTGGGATGAAAAGAGGTTTTTGTGGCCTGTCCTGTCTGTGGTAGCCCAGGAGCTAGTTTCCTGTCCCCCAACCACCGTCCACAGTGAACGTGTATTTTCAATCACAGGAAATACACTTTCACCTCATTGTTCACAGTTGTCCCCTTAGCTCCTGGAGCAGATGACATTTTTAAAAATAAACCTACCAAAGCTGGGTTACCCAGCTCTCAGCTTTGATTCCGATTAAAAATTTGCTATAATCTCCTGCTGACCCACTTGTGCAGTGTGCCTGATTGTCAGTACTGGACTGGGAATTAAAATCATCCCTGGAAAATTTGGAGACCAGCCCTATTTTCCGTTCACTCAGTATAATGCACACATTCAATTTTTCTCAAAGGTGATATTACTGGGATACTCCATCCCCCCAATATTTTCTTGCAGAATTATAGTATATTATTTTTTAATTAATTTTTTTTTCCAGATTCTTGTTATATGCACTGTAAAGCCCAATTACATCCATTAATCACCCCTTGAAATTGTAGCTTTTCTAGCCATAGCTGCTGCAACCCACCATGAAATTTCCTGGTATCCCGTTAGGCTAATCCGGCATTGCTGATTGTCATTACATGACAAATCATCATGGCTCCTAAACCAAAAGATCTCTTATTTTGATGATATTTTGTAGTTAGCTAGAGGACATCAATCAAGTAACTTCCCAAAGTCAATATTTTGTACCCCTCTTTGAGACATAATATATTATTCCCACTACAACAGGGTATCCAAAAATGTAAAACAAATTTAAAATAATTTAAACTTAAAAGCTAAGGCCAAAAAATACCAATATTTTGATTTATATTTGTAATTTGAAGGTAACGTCATGTGACCTTCAACCTTAAATATTTCATAATAAACATTGAAATTTTATGTGATGATTTGTCATTGAATGGCCACCAAAAAGTCCTTTCTATTTCACAGCTATTTTACTTCCCAAGGGTGTGATGGTTGATGTTATTATAATTTCCACTTTTTAATGACTTTCTTTATCATTTTTGTTATTATTATTTTTTATATGCTGATTTAGCCTTAACAAGCTTGCTCAAGCATTTGTATTAGTGTATACATTTTTTTTTTCAATTGTTTAGAATTAAAAAGTGCACCTTAATCATAATTTTACAATTTTAAACACATATTTGTTACACAAAAAGTTTCTGTTGTAAGCATTGTCACACATTAGGTACAGTTCGAGGTAAGCCACAATTTTTTTTTTTAGTTAGTGGGAGTATGGGAGACTGTTATCCAAAATGAATGTCTTAATTTTTAATAAAAATCTTTCAATCCAACTATAAATAATATTTTTGGGCACTAAGATCAAATATTAGTGCTACAAACAAATATAGATTTAACAATCAGCCTGCTGCTACCATACGCAAAAAAATACAGTTAATCTCTAGGACACAGTGTTGTCATTCTGGAAGTCCGCTCCTCATAAGAAGAAATAAATAAAATAATATTAATGCTTTGCCCAGAGGCACAAACAAGTGAGTGACTTTTAAATTTACCACTTAATCCACATTCCATCATTTATTTCCATTTATTAATAACATAATCTCTGTTTCTTTCTAATATTTTTAAGAGATTACTAAAGAAAAACCCTATCTCTCTCTCTCTCCCCCCATCTCTCTCTTTCACTATGATGACACAAACATAAATAGTATGACGATGACACACAAAAAGAACAATAATTACGTTGACATAACATAAGAAATAGATACACGTAACAATAACATCATATATACTTACTTGACTTTGTCACAAAAATAAATACAGTTATGGATGTTTTCGATCTGTGATAACGCCAGGAAGTAGCAGCTAAGAGATACAACAAAGAAAAAATAATAATTAGTAGTTTATAAATTTAATATTAGTATCCATCTCTATGTCTCACCATCTCTCTCTCCCCCCATCTCTCTCTCTCTCCCCCCATCTCTCTCTCTCTCCCCCCATCTCTCTCTCTCCCCATCTCTCTCTCTCTCCCCCCATCTCTCTCTCTCTCCCCCCATATCTCTCTCTCTCCCCCCATCTCTCTCTCTCCCCATATCTCTCTCTCTCCTACTTATGATGCTTTGATCATAACCTTTATATTTTTCATTGGTTTAAAATACATCAAGCTTATTTTATCCAAGAAAATATAATAATGTGCAGTTACTTCCTTTAGAGAATATTAGTAAGTAATATGGTATGTTGCAGGGAGATACTATAGGATTATATGGTGCAGGGGGGTTCCATAGACAGTTTTAATGAAGGGAGGTGCCATAGGCAGATATGGTGCAGGGAGGTTCCATAGGCAGATATTGTGAATGGAGGTGCTATAGGCAGGTATGGTGCACAGAGGTTCCATAGGCAGGTATGATGAAGGAAGCTACCATTGGCAGATATGGTGCAGTGAGTCCATGATTTTGAAATACTATTTACTATATATATATATATATATATATATATATATATATATATATATATATATATATATATATATATATATATATATATATATATATATATATAACGTAATCTTAACAGATCCAGAAAGATAAATATTGAAATAATATTTACTATATATATATATATATATATATATATATATATATATATATATATATATATATAACGTAATCTTAACAGATCCAGAAAGATATTGAGGGGAAAAAAAGTGTTATAGTTAGACTTGACAGGCTCATTTAATACTAAAAGATTCAGAGCATGATCTAATAAAACAAACTCCAATATCTTCAATTTCTTAACCATTGACATCAGAGATTCAAATATTAAGAACATGTTCAATCTAGATAACATATTAGGATTCTTAGACATGCATGTAAATTCTAAGTTGTTTGGATTTAAAAGTCTCCAAACATATACTGCTTTAAAATTAGAGACAACAGTAGAGAAGATCTTAGTTTCATAGTTTAATTGTGATTTCTGTATTTTAACAGAATTAGGTGTCACATTAAAATAATCTCCTGAGAGTATTAATTTTCTATCTGGGAATTTATCAAGGATGTTAAATATCTTTCTCTAGAACTTTCAGTCAGAGCTATTAGGACTATAGATATTGCCCAATAAGTAGTCACTACCATCTATTGTTATCAATATGAACAAAAATCTACCTTCCTTATCCTTTATTGTTTATTTTATTTAATATTTTATATAGTTATGATAAATCAGGATTGCTACCCCTCTCACTGCCTTCCAAAATCAAGATGAAATAACCTCTACAATCCATTTAGCTATAATTTTTGAGTGTTAAATCTCTGATAGACGTGTTTCTTGCAAAAATACAATATACACTTTTTTTATACCCAGATAATTTATAAAAGCTTTGCGTTTGACTGGGGAGTGAGTTCCTCCCACGTTCCATGAATGGACCTTAACCATTAGTGATGTCCCGAACTGTTCGCCTGCGAGCGGTTCACGGCGAACATAGTATGTTCGCGTTCGCGGCTGTGGGCGAACTCATGCAATGTTCGATCCGCCCCCTATGTGTCATCATTGAGGAAACTTTGACCCTGTATGTCACAGCCTTCTGACACATTAGAGCCCATCAACATCAGACACTCCCTCACAGACTCTCCCAGCTACTTGGAAGTCGCCATTTTAGACTCATAATGACCTTGCTTTCTTAGTGAGAGGACGTGTTGTTTTTGTGCTGCTGACATTATAGTGAAAAAGATAGCTAGGCTAGTGTATTTAGTGTCCACTACAGTCCTGAAGGACTCATCTCATCTCTGCTGCAAGGACAGCACCCCAAAAAGCCCTTTTTAGGGCTATAATTCGAGCCTTTCTTTTTTTGTTTTTTTTTTCCGTATTTTTATTAGCATTTGCCTGGCTTTCAACCTGTGTTTGTGAGGCTCACAGCATATGCTGTGATTACTGCCACCACTGATATCTGCCTAACAACATTAGTTTAAATTTAACCAACAAAATTTTTTAATTATTTTGCTAGTGTAATTTTTTTTCATTTTCTATCAGGCCTGTGTCACACAGCATATACTCTGGTTCATTGTTCTGTGCCAGCCACCAGTGTTAATATCCATTTATAACATTATTTTAAATTTAAGAAAAAAAATTTAAATAATTTTGCTAGTGTAATCTAATTACATTTTCTATCAGGCCTGTATCTGTCAGGCTCACACAGCATTAATATACTTCCTTTTTTCAGTCTTTTGGTTAATTGCTCTGTGCCAGGCAGCCACCACTCATATCTACTTCACCTTAATTTAAATTTTAAAAAAAAAACGTTTAAATTTTTTTGATAGTGTAATCTAATATCATTTTCTATCAGGCCTGTGTGTTTTGCTGACATACAGAGCCTAATTTTTTAAATCATTTGTCTAGTGTAATCTAATAGTATTTTCTATCAGGCGTGTGTGTTTCTGACTTACAGAGCCTACTGTTTTTAATAGCTGCCCTTCCAAGGCTATCAGCCATGACTCATATCTATGTGCTTAACCTTTTTCTATAAATTCCCAAAAAAATCTTTAAATCATTATACTAGTGTAATCTAATTTTATTTTCTATCAGGCCTGTGTCTAACTGTCTATCTGACTTACACAGCATACTGTTGTTAATTGCTGCCCTACGTAGCAGCCAGCCAGTGCGACCACTCATGTGCATTGCACTTCTTAACATTATTTTAATATTAAAATATAAAATTTAAAATTATTTTGCTAGTGTAATCTAACTTAATTTTCTATCAGGCCTGTGTTTTTGTCACTTACACAGCATACTGTGTTAAATTGCTGCCCTATCTACGAGCCACGACTCATATCTGCCAGCCTGTGTGTCAGGCCCAACTAGCCAATTAGTGCCACCAATCATAGTTGTTGTAATAGTATTGAAAACATTGTGAATCATCACTTTTTTGACTGTCAATCTGCAGTCTAGTAGTGCCATTGAATTGCAGTTCCCTCCTGCCTGCCAGCCTGTGTGCCAGGCCCAACTAGGCAATTAGTGCCACCAATCCTAGTTTAAAATTACAAATTGTTCGCTTGTGATTCATCAGTTTGCTCGTGCCATTGAATTGCACTTTCCTCCTGCCTGCCTACCTGTGTGCCAGGCCCAATTAGCCAATTAGTGCCACCAATCATATTTCTTGTAACAGTATTGAAATTGTTGTTAATCATAACTGTTTTTGACTGTGAATCTTCAGTCTCCTAGTGCAATTGAATTGCAGTTTCCTTTCTACCAGCGTGTGTGCCAGACAGGCCCATTTGCCAACTATTGCCAACAATCATATTTGTTATCACAGTACTTCTAATATTTAAAAAAATTAACAATTTGTGATTTTTAAAACATCTGTCTTTTTTGTTGTTGTCAGTCTCACAGCGTATACTGTGCCCACTTGCACAGTGACACCACTCATATAATTTGTGTAATAGTATTGTTAGTGTCCATTTTAAAAAAAAATACAGGCAGAGGCAGGCCACCCCGCAGGTTCCGTGGTCGTGGTTGTGGTGCTGTGATTCCTTTCGACCCTACAAATATGCACATTGTTCAGACGCCGGGTGCCAGGGGGGACGTGAAAAGTTCTGAGGAGGACCTAGTTGAATGGCTAACACAGGACACCCAATCTTCTACAGCTTCCGCTCCTAGTCCTCCTAACCTTGACGCACCATCTACATCAATAGTGAAAAAGGGTGTGTGTACAAGCGCTAAGGTAATCCCCAAGCTGTATCCAAACAGAGATCCTAACCAACCTCCAAAAAATATGCACAAGTAGTAAGAAGTGAATACAGCGCCAACAAGAGGCCAAGGGATAAATATACTCACAGAGAGATAAAAGAAGATTATTTAATGAACCATGTTAAAAAGCATCAGTAATAAAAGACTATATATAAAAAATGTAAAAAGCACATATAAATAAAATTACAAATACAGGAATATCTTACAGAAGCGGCTCAAAGGGCCAAAGCTGATAATTACAATAAAAACAGAGGTAATAACAGGTGATCAGTGTGAGTGGTACACCAGAATAAGAGTGTATACTGATAAAACAGAATTAGCCTAAGTACAACTGTAGCAAGTGCATCAAGCAAAAAACTAATAAACAATAATACAAACAATAGTGTTCAAAATTAGTGTTACAAAAATAGTGTTCCAAAAAATAGAAAAATGCACTGCAGTGCAAAAAAAGGGGGGTAGCAAAATAATTGTATAGATACAATCAAATAGTGAGTGAGTGCAAATGGATATAAAAATGCTAGCTACTTAATCCAGTGAGGTTAAGATATAATTAAATAAAATACACAATATGCAATAACATAAAAAATAAAATACACAATATGCAATAACATAAAAAATAAAATATAAAATATAATCCAAAAAAGTGTTCAAAAAGTTGATCAACAAAAATATGAAGAACAAAAATAAGTCAATCAAAACTAAAAAATGGAAAAAATGGGTGATGAAAAGCAAGGTGAAAGTGAGGAAATTGATTCCTTCCAATGTTAGTTACTTTAACAGATCCAAATTCCTGAGTGTGGTTGCTGAAGTAGCTGATTGGATCCTAGCACCTGTCAGCTGCTCCTATGGTATCCTAAAAAGTGTCCCTGTAAAAAAAGAAATTCACAACATAGTGTATCCAATATGAGAATGAAGTAAAGATTAAAGTAATGCTTTCCAATATGTCAACGCGTTTCTGCCCTCAAAAAAGGGCCTTTCTCAAGACTAGGTCTTGAGAAAGTCTTGAGAAAGGCCCTTTTTTGAGGGCAGAAACGCGTTGACATATTGGTAAGCATTACTTTAATCTTTACTTCATTCTCATATTGGATACACTATGTTGTGAATTTCTTTTTTTTACAGGGACACTTTTTAGGATACCATAGGAGCAGCTGACAGGTGCTAGGATCCAATCAGCTACTTCAGCAACCACACTCAGGAATTTGGATCTGTTAAAGTAACTAACATTGGAAGGAATCAATTTCCTCACTTTCACCTTGCTTTTCATCACCCATTTTTTCCATTTTTTAGTTTTGATTGACTTATTTTTGTTCTTCACTAACATTTGTTGATCAACTTTTTGAACATTTTTTTGGATTATATTTTATATTTTATTTTTTATGTTATTGCATATTGTGTATTTTATTTTTTATGTTATTGCATATTGTGTATTTTATTTAATTATATCTTAACCTCACTGGATTAAGTAGCTAGCATTTTTATATCCATTTGCACTCACTCACTATTTGATTGTATCTATACAATTATTTTGCTACCCCCCTTTTTTTGCACTGCAGTGCATTTTTCTATTTTTTGGAACACTATTTTTGTAACACTAATTTTGAACACTATTGTTTGTATTATTGTTTATTAGTTTTTTGCTTGATGCACTTGCTACAGTTGTACTTAGGCTAATTCTGTTTTATCAGTATACACTCTTATTCTGGTGTACCACTCACACTAATCACCTGTTATTACCTCTGTTTTTATTGTAATTATCAGCTTTGGCCCTTTGAGCCGCTTCTGTAAGATATTCCTGTATTTGTAATTTTATTTATATGTGCTTTTTACATTTTTTATATATAGTCTTTTATTACTGATGCTTTTTAACATGGTTCATTAAATAATCTTCTTTTATCTCTCTGTGAGTATATTTATCCCTTGGCCTCTTGTTGGCGCTTTATTCACTTCTTACTACTTGTGCACCATCTACATCAAGCTGTGCTTTGGGCAGGTCTCAAGTGACCAGTGCCACTCGCCCGCCTGTCGCTACCACCAACACTAGCACCACAGCCGCGCTTCACTTGATCTGTCACAGGAGTTATTGAAACATCAGTTGGAAGAAATGAGTGATGCGCAACCATCATTGACAGAGGATGTAGATAACAGTGATCAGTCTCAGTCAGGCAGCATTACCGACATGGAGGTACGGTGTGATGATGATGATGTTGTACCCGCTGCTGCTTCCTTTCTTGATGTGTCAGATACAAGTGAAGCGGTTGATGATGATGTGTCGGTGGATGTCACGTGGGTGCCTGCTAGAAGAGAGGAAGAAGAGGGGGAAAGTTCAGATGGGGAGACAGAGAGGAGGAGGAGGAGGAGGAGACGAATTGGAAGCATGGGGAGGTAGTCTCAAGGAGCTAGTGGCACAGTCAGACAGCATGCATCGGCACCCGGGGTCAGCCAGACAGCATGCTGACGTCCATCAACGCATGCTGTTGACACCACCAGAATGCCGTCATCGCAGAGCTCAGCAGTGTGGCATTTTTTTTGTGTGTCTGCCTCTGACAACAGCGATGCCATTTGCAACCTGTGCCAAAAGAAACTGAGTTGTGGGAAGTCCAACAGCCACCTAGGTACAACTGCTTTGCGAAGGCACATGGTCTCCCATCACAAACGCAGATGGGAAGAACACATGAGTAGAAGCAGCACACAAACTGAAAGCTGCCCTCCTCCTCCTGCTCCAGCATCTTCAGCCACGTCAACCACTGCTGTCCTCCTTGCCCCCTCTCAACCATCCTCCACTCAGTCTCTCTTACGTAGCAGTTCCTGGTCATCTGCCCACAGTCAGCTGTCTGTCAAGGACATGTTTGAGCGTAAGAAGCCAATTTCTCAAAGTCACCACCTTGCCCGGCGTCTGACAGCTGGCCTGTCTGAACTCTTAGCCCGCCAGCTTTTACCATACAAGCTGGTGGAGTCTGATGCTTTCAAAAAAATTGTATCTATTGGGACACCGCAGTGGAAGGTACCTGGCAGAAATTTCTTTTCACAAAAGGCAATCCCAAACCTGTACTCTGTTGTGAGAAAGGAAGTTATGGCATGTCTGGCACACAGCGTTGGGGCAAGGGTCCATATGACCACGGATAGCTGGTCTGCAAAGCATGGTCAGGGCAGGTATATCACCTACACTGCGCATTGGGTAAACCTGCTGACGTCTGACAAGCATGGAATGCGTGGCTCTGCAGAAGAGTTGGTGACACCGCCATGACTTGCAGGAAGGCCTGCTTGCTACTACCTCCTCTACTCCTCCTACTCCATCCTCTTCCATAACCTCTTCCTCGGCTGAGTCCTCTTCAACTTCTGCATCTTGCTCCACATCTATGGCACCCCCAGCTCCCCAGGTACTATGCTACATCCCGGGTACGGCAGTGTCACGCCGTCTTGGGGTTGACTTGCCTGAAATCGGAGAGTCACACCACACCAGCACTCCTGACCGCCCTGAACGCACAGGTGGATCAGTGGCTGACTCCGCACCAACTGGAGATTGGCAAGGCAGTTTCTGACAATGGAAGTAATTTGGTGGCGGCATTGAAATTGGGCAAGTTGACATATGTGCCGTGCATGGCACATGTGTGTAATCTAATTGTACAATGATTTGTCCATAAGTACCCAGGCTTACAGGACATCCTGAAGCAGGCCCAGAAGGTGTGTGGCCATTTCAGGCATTCCTACACGGCCATGGCACACTTGTCCGATATCCAGCGTCGAAACAACCTACCAGTGAGGCGCTTGATTTGCAACAGCCCGACACGGTGGAATTCAACACTCCTAATGTTTGACTGCCTGCTCCAACAAGAAAAAGCTGTCAATGAGTATTTGTATGACCGGGGTGCTAGGACAGCCTCTGGGGAGCTGGGGATTTTTTTGCCAAATTACTGGACGCTCATGCGCAATGCCTGTAGGCTCATGCGTCCTTTTGAGCAGGTGACAAACCTTGTCAGTTGCACCGAAGGCACCATCAGTGACATCATACCATTTGTTTTCATCCTGGAGCGTGCCCTGCAAAGAGTGCTGGATCAGGCCGTAGATGAGCGTGAAGTGGAAGAGGAAGAGTTGTGGTGTCCATCACCCCCACAAACAGCCTTATCAGCATCGCTTGCTGGACCTGCGGCAACGCAGGAAGAGGATTGTGAGGAAAAGGAGTCAGAGGAGGAATGTGGCTTTGAGGAGGAGGAGGAGGAGGAGGAGGAAGACCGAGCACAACAGGCATCCCAGGGTGCTCGTTGTTGTCACCTCTCTGGTACCCGTGGTGTTGTACGTGGCTGGGGGGAAGAAGATACCCTCAGTGAGATCAGTGAGGACAAGGAATGGGACATGATTAGCTCTGCATCCAACCTTGTTCAAATGGGTTCTTTCATGCTGTCGTGCCTGTTGAGGGACCCTCGTTTAAAAAAGCTGAAGGAGAACGACCTGTACTGGGTGTCCACGCTCTTCGACCCCCGGTATAAGCATAAAGTGCCTGAAATGTTACCAAATTCCCGCAAGTCGGAAAGGATGGAGCATTTTAAGAATAAATTAAAAAATATGCTTTACACAGCGTATAAGGGTGATGTCACAGCACAACGGGAATGTAACAGGGGAAGAGATGAAAGTAATCCTCCTCCTCCCACGACCACGGCGGCAAGGACAGGACACTTTCCTGACGTCTTGTTGATGGAGGACATGCGTACCTTTTTAACTCCCATGCATCCCCAGAGCCTTTCGGGATCCAGCCTCAGAGAAAGACTCAACCGACAGGTAGCAGACTACCTAGCTTTAACTGCGGATCTCGACACTCTCAGGAGTGATGGACCCCTTGACTACTGGGTGTGCAGGCTTGACTTGTGGCCTGAGCTATCCCAATTTGCAATGGAACTTCTGGCCTGCCCCGCTTCAAGTGTCCTGTCCGAAAGGACCTTCAGTGCAGCAGGAGGTTTTGTCACTGAGAAGAGAAGTCGCCTAGGTCAAAAAAGCTTTGACTATCTCACTTTTATAAAAATGAATGAGGGATGGATCCCGAAGGGACTGACATTGGGCGATACATTTGAGTAAAAAAGGCCTGATGATGAGATGAGCTGGCTTGGGCTACAACTGGTACACAGGCTGGCCTTTTTTTTTTCTTATAAAGCCGGATGACTTGCTTGACTTATCCGCCAACAACTAGTGTTCAAGCCACAAGCTTTTAGGGCACTTTCTAAATGTTTTACAAACATCAATTTGTCAGTCATTTGTACATTCCTAATTTTTCTGGCCTCTGCTGCTGCTCTGTGGGTACAAAACTCAAATACAAAAATTAGGTACATAACAGTGATTAAACTGTTAAGAATAGTACAACTTAACACACCACTCATATCTGGTGGACCATTAAATTGCATGCACAGTGCCCCAAATGTGAAGTAGGAGGACCGACCAAGCATCTTTATCTGTCTCTTGGTTGCTCTAAATTATCTCCGGGTTCCATCTATGCCATACCTGTACTCTATAGTGCAAAAGGGTGGCATATGTGTTGTTTCATGCTGTTGTGCCTGTTGCGGGTCGTGGCCCATGGTATAAAAAGGCTGAAGGAGAATGACCTGTAATGGGTGCCTCAGCAAATGTTTTGAAAAATGTTCCCGGTTCCTCTCAATTATCTCCGGGTTTCTAAAATGGATGCCATACCTGTACTCGATTGTGCAAAAGGATGGCATATGTGGTGTTTCCTGCAGTTGTTTCTGTTGAGGGTGCTGGACCCTCTTATAAAAATGCTGAAGGAGAACGACCTGTAGTGGGTGTCCATGCATGGTTTTTTGGGCTTCTAAAATCAATGCCGTACCTGTACTCTATTGTTCAAAAGGATGCCATATGTCCTCTTTACTGCTGTTGTTTCATATGAGGGTCCTGGACTCTCTTATAAAAAGGATGAAGTAGAAAGAGAGTGTCCTGGGTGTCCAATCATTTTTTGGGTTCAATTTCCCGGTTGCAGCAAATTATCTCCAGGTTTCTAAAATCAATGCTATACCTGAACTCTATTGTTCAAAAGAATGCCATATGTCCTCTTTCCTGCTGTTGTTTTGTTTGAGGGTCCTTGACCCTCTTATTAAAAGGCCTAAGGATAAAGAAGTGTACTGGGTGTCCAATCAATGTTTTTTTCTATTTCCCAGTTGCAAAAATCTATCTCTGGGTTTCTAAAATCAATGCTGTACCTGTACTCTATTGTTCAAAAGGATGCCATATGTTCTCTTTCCTGCTGGTGTTTTGTTTGAGGGTCCTTGACCCTCTTATTAAAAGGTCTAAGGATAAAGAAGTGTACTGGGTGTCCAATCAATGTTTTTTTCTATTTCCCAGTTGCAAAAATTTATCTCTGGGTTTCTAAAATCAATGCTGTACCTGTACTCTATTGTTCAAAAGGATGCCATATGTTCTCTTTCCTGCTGGTGTTTTGTTTGAGGGTCCTGGACCCTCTTATAAAAAGGCCTAAGGAGAAAGAAGTGTACTGGGTGTCCAATCAATGTTTTTTTTCTATTTCCCAGTTGCTAAAATTTATCTCTGGGTTTCTAAAATCAATGCTGTACCTGTACTCTATTGTTCAAAAGGATGCCATATGTTCTCTTTCCTGCTGGTGTTTTGTTTGAGGGTCCTGAACCCTCTTATAAGAAGGCCTAAGGAGAAATAAGTGTACTGGGTGTCCAATCAATGTTTTTTTCTATTTCCCAGTTGCAAAAATGTATCTCTGGGTTTCTAGAATCAATGCTGTACCTGTACTCTATTGTTCAAAAGGATGCCATATGTTCTCTTTCCTGCTGGTGTTTTGTTTGAGGGTCCTGGACCCTCTTATAAGAAGGCCTAAGGAGAAATAAGTGTACTGGGTGTCCAATCAATGTTTTTTTCTATTTCCCATTTGCCAAAAATTATCTCTGGGTTTATAAAATCAATGCTTTACCTGTACTCTATTGTTCAAAAGGATGCCATATGTCCTCTTTCCTGCTTCTGTTTTTGTTGAGGGTCCTGGAGCCTCTTATAAAAAGGCCTAAGGATAAAGACGTGTACTGGGTGTCCTGTCCAATGTTTTTTTCTATTTCACGTTTCCTAAAAATTTTCTCCGGGTTTCTAAAGTCAATGCTTTACCTCTACTCTATTGTTCAAATGGATGCCATAGGTCCTCTTTCCTGCTGCTGTTTTTGTTGAGGGTCCTGGACCCTCTTATAAAAAGGCCGAAGGATAAAGAAGTGTAAAAGGCCTAAGGATAAAGAAGTGTACTGGGTGTCCAATCAATGTTTTTTTCTATTTCCCGGTTGCAACAAATTATCTCTGGGTTTCTAATATCAATGCCTTTCCTGTAATCTATTGTTCAAAAGGATGCCATATGTCCTCTTTCCTGCTGCTGTTTTTGTTGAGGGTCCTGGAGCCTCTTATAAAAAGGCCTAAGGATAAAGAACTGTACTGGGTGTCCTGTCCAATGTTTTTTTCTATTTCACGTTTCCTAAAATGTATCTCCGGGTTTCTAAAATCAATGCTTTATCTGTACTCTATTGTTCAAATGGATATCATATGTCCTCTTTCCTGCTGCTGTTTTTGTTAAGGGTCCTGGACCCTCTTATAAAAAGGCCTAAGGATAAAGAAGTGTACTGGGTGTCCTGTCCAATGTTTTTTTCTATTTCACATTTCCTAAAAATTATCTCCGGGTTTCTAAAATCAATGCTTTACCTGTACTCTATTGTTCAAATGGATGCCATATGTACTCTTTCCTGCTGTTTTTGTTGAGGGTCCTGGACCCTCTTATAAAAAGGCCGAAGGATAAAGAAGTGTAAAAGGCCTAAGGATAAAGAAGTGTACTGGGTGTCCAATCAATGTTTTTTTTCTATTTCCCAGTTGCAACAAATTATCTCTGGGTTTCTAATATCAATGCCTTTCCTGTAATCTATTGTTCAAAATGATGCCATATGTCCTCTTTCCTGCTGCTGTTTTTGTTGAGGGTCCTGGAGCCTCTTATAAAAAGGCCTAAGGATAAAGAAGTGTACTGGGTGTCTAATCAATGTTTTTTTCTATTTCCTGGTTGCAACAAATTATCTCTGGGTTTCTAAAATCAATGCCTTTCCTGTAATCTATTGTTCAAAAGGATGTCATATGTCCTCCTTCCTGCTGCTGTTTTTGTTGAGGGTCCTGGAGCCTCTTATAAAAAGGCCTAAGGATAAAGAAGTGTACTGGGTGTCCAATCAATGTTTTTTTTCTATTTCCCGTTTGCAACAAATTATCTCAGGGTTTCTAAAATCAATGCCTTACCTCACCTGTACTCTATTGTTCAAAAGGATGCCATATGTCCTCTTTCCTTTTTTTTTTTTTTTTCCGGTATTTTTGTTTATTTTAGAAAATTTAATGCACTTATAGGTTCACTAAGATTATGACTTTGCACACTGCCATTTTCCATGCAGCATTTTGACATACAAGAATGGTATGTTTTGAATCTGCTGAGCATAATAATAATAAAAAAAAATTATATAATTTAACTTGAGTTACTAAATGAAGCATGATTTACAATAGGGGGTAGATCTATAAGTAGCAGCATAAAAAAATATACAATCTGCTTCATCAAGGCAGTTAGGATTAGAAGTGAAGGGGTTAAACACTGATAAAGTATTCCTTTAGGGGCGCAAAGAGATGGCTACCAGAACACTCCAGGAACTTCCCATGAGTCGCTGTCTTGTGTTTTGGGTGATGTTGGAGACATCTGTGTAGTGTACAGGGAAACCAAAAATCCTCTCCATCTCTGTGCACCACAGGACGTCCTCCTTGTCATCCATAAGCACAGGAAACTGCTTGCATTTCCCTTGCTTCAAGAAGTTCAGTTTTTGTGGTGATAGTACAGACTTTACTAAACTTTGATTTCCTACCATACTCAAGACAATCTTGTAGTTCAAGCTTATGACTTGCTGTGGGAAGATATTTAGACAGAAGTAACGAGCTCTGCTTGCAGGTGACACATGTTTAGCGTCAATCATCAAAGGGGTTGCGTGCAGAATATGCAGATGGCCCTCTTCTTCACATGTTTGTCCAGAGCCACAACATTTTCAAATAGCCAGAAGAAAGGTCGGTTCTCACCAGCCTTAAGTCGCGCTTCATTTAACGAATGCTGAAATTCAAAAAATAGACAAACAGTGCCTTAAAAAAGACCTTTGCGATATGGATTCACCAGAGCAAGGTCATTGCAAGTACTTCCCACAATAACAAATTAAAAATGCCACAACTCCTCAATCTTCCCCTTCACATTATTATTGTCACACTCCCTTGTACTCCTATGCCCAGCTCCCTGCTGTTGTTTTTGTTTTGTTGATGGTCCGGGACCCTCTTATAACAAGGCAGAAGTAGAAAGAAGTGTACTGGGTGACCACTGACCAATCATTTTTTTGGTTCCATTTCCCAGTTGCAACAAAATATCTCTGGGTTTCTAAAATCAATGCCTTACCTGTCATCTATTGTTCAAAAGGATGCCATATGTCCTCTTCCCTGCAGTTGTTTCTGTTGAGGGTCCGGGGCCCTCTTATAAAAAGGCCTAAGGAGAAAGAAGTGTACTGGGTGTCCAATCAATGTTTTTTTCTATTTCCCTGTTCATATAAATTATCTCAGGGATTCTAAAATCAATGCCTTACCTGTAATCTATTGTTCAAAAGGATGTCATATGTCCTCTTTCATGCTGTTGTTTCTGTTGAGGGTCCTGGACCCTCTTCTAAAAACTTAAAAAGGCAAAAGGATAAAGAAGTGTACTGGGTGTCCAATCAATGTTTTTTTTATTTCCCAGTTGCAACAAATTATCTCTGGGTTTCTAAAATCAAAGCCTTACCTGTCATCTATTGTTCAAAAGGATGCCATATGTCCTCTTTCCTGCAGTTGTTTCTGTTGAGGGTCCAGGGCCCTCTTATAAAAAGGCCTAAGGAGAAAGAAGTGTACTGGGTGTCCAATCAATGTTTTTTTTCTATTTCCCTGTTCATATAAATTATCTCAGGGATTCTAAAATCAATGCCTTACCTGTCATCTATTATTCAAAAGGATGCCATATGTCCTCTTTCCTGCAGTTGTTTCTGTTGAGGGTCTGGGACCCTCTTATAAAAAGGCCTAAGGATAAAGAAGTGTACTGGGTGTCCAATCAATGTTTTTTTTTTATTTCCCAGTTGCAACAAATTATCTCTGTGTTTCTAAAATCAATGCCTTACCTGTCATCTATTGTTCAAAAGGCTGCCATATGTCCTCTTTCCTGCAGTTGTTTCTGTTGATGGTCTGGGAAAGGCCTTGATAAAGGCCCCTGGAGGCTGAAACGCGTAGAACTTGCTTACTAAACCTTGATACATTTTATACATTTTATATCTCTTTACTAGCTGAGGTATCGTTGGTGGATAGGACAGGTACATTGAGCGGTCACTGATCACAGGTGAGCCGTCTCTGCATGTGTAATTCCTGCCCCAGGACCCACAGAAAACGAACCCAGAGTGCTTTTTAAAGGTCTATCATTCATAGGCTGAAATATTGCACAACGGCGCTTTACTATTTGGAAATCTGAACTGAACTTTAACCCGGAACTTGATCCCTCTGGGACCATTTCCACACGCTGGATACCTGCTGCGGAGGACGGACAGATACTGAAAAAACGGAGGAAAGCCATACAGAAAGAAGATAAAGTTACTTCTCACATAACTCCGTTTTTACCCGGTCTTTGAATTGACATACTGGTAACATTACCCCCTAAGGAGATCATACTGGTAAACATTACCACCCACGGATCACACTGGTAAACATTATCACCCACGGATCAGCTCCATTTTGGAACTGATATCAAGCACTTTTTAATAGACTTTTTAATAGACTTTGTAGTTATTTTATCGGTTTTTGTCATATAGGCTGCCAATAATTCTGGTTAGTTATACATGCTGCTAATAATTCTGTTTAGTCATATAAGCTGCTAATAATTCTGCTAATAATTTTGCTTATTTGAGAACCTCAGATAGTCACTCTCATTGCAGTCTTTTAGATACACTTATTTTTTACCTGATGCCGGCATCTTTTATAGGAGTTATCTGTTAGAATTTATGTTAGAATTTATCTTATATTGTTATAATAAATATTGATTTATTTGTACATATATATCCAATCCTTCTTTTTTTGGCTACGTAGATACGCTAATTTTAATTCGATTTTTTTTTGTTTATTTATACTAGTAATGTACTATCTCATTAGAGTTTTTTAGCTATCTCATTAGAGTTTTTTAGATATTTTGGCTCTCAGCTATTCGTTAGCGCTATCCCTCCTCCACACTTTCTTTTAGGCCATATAGACCTCCCCTAACAGGTATTAAAATGCTAAGGAAATTACTACTTAACACAACCTAGTTACCATGGGTCCCAGACCGCATGTTTTGTTATTATATTTTGTAAGGGTAATCATGCAGGCCATATAGACCTCCCCTAACAGGTATTAAAATGCTAAGGAAATTACTACTTAAAGGGACGCTGTACCCAAAAAATTTATTTCGTGATTCAAATTGAGCATGAAATTTTGAATTTACTCCTATTATCAAATTTTCTTCATTCTCTTGGTATCTTTATTTGAAATGCAAGAATGTAAGTTTAGATGCCGGCCCATTTTTGGTGAACAACCTGTGTTGTCCTTGCTGATTGGTGGATAAATTCATCCACCAATAAAAAAGTGCTGTCCAGAGTACTGAAACCAAAAAAAAAGCTTAGATGCCTTCTTTTTCAAATAATGATAGCAAGAGAACGAAGAAAAATTGATAATAGGAGTAAATTAGAAAGTTGCTTAAAATTGCATGCTCTTTCTGAATTACAAAAGAAAAAATTTGGGTTCAGTGTCCCTTTAACACAACCTAGTTACCATGGGTCTCAGACCGCATGTTTTGTTATTATATTTTGTAAGGGTAATCATGCAGGCCATATAGACCTCCACCAATAGGGTGAGTATGAGTAACAGCTATTAAAATGCTAAGGACATTACTACTTAACACAGCATAGTTAACATGGGTCCAAGACCCAGAGCAGATGTCATATTATTTTATTTTGTATGGGTAATCATCCAGGCCGTATAGACCTCCCCAAATAGGGGGAGTTACAAAGATTAAAGTGCTAAGAATGGTACTACTTAAAACACAACCTAGTTAACATGGGTCCCAGACCTCATGTATTATTATTATAATTTTTCAGGGTAATCAGGCAGGCCATATAGACCTCCCCCGATAGGGGGGGGGGGGTAACAGGGATTTAAGTGCTAAGAAAAGTACTAATTAACACAAGCTAGTTACCATGGGTCCAACACTGTGTGTCTTGTTGTTATACTTTGTCAGGGTAATCATGCAGGCCATATAGACCTCCCTTGATAGGGGGAGTAACAGGGATTACAGTTCTAAGAATAGTACTACTTAAACACAACCTAGTTACCATGGGTCCCAGACCAGATGTTTTCTTATTATACTTTGTCAGGCTAATCATGCAGGCCATATAGAGCTCCAACAAAAGGGGGGGGTAAGAGGGATTCAAGTGATAAGAAAAGTTTTACTTAACACAACAAAATTACCATGGGTCCCAGACCGCGTGTCTTATTGCTATACTTTGTCAGGGTAATCATAACCGCCATATAGACCTCCACCAATAGGGGGAGTTACAGGGCTGAAAGTGCTAAGAATAGTACTACTTAACACAACCTAGTTACCATGGGTCCAAGACCGCATGTTTAATTATTATACTTTATCAGGGAAATTATATATCTAACAAATCAATCTATTTCTCGTCTATCGATTCTATCTAACTATCAATCTATGTATATCTATCTATCCTATCGATCGATCTATCTTCTGTCCGGACTGTTTTGAGACAGCCACTTGTGTTTTGGACAAATTTGAAGCTGGAGGACATACCAATCATCTTCTTCCATCTCCCGGTTCCAAAAATGATAGGGGGAGTAACAGGTTGTAGTAAAATGTTAAGAATAGTACTACTTAACACACCACGGGTCACAGACCGCATGTCTTATTGTTATACTCTGTCAGGGAAATTATATATATTTCAAATCGATTTATTTATCTATCAAATCGATCGAACTATCAAACATATCGATCAAATGTAGATTGCATCTATTGATCGATGTAATTCGTATCTATAAAATGTATATTACATATTTTGGTTGATGTCATTCGTATCTATAAAATGTATATTGCATCTTTGATTCAATAACATTCGTATCTATCAAATGTATATTGCATCTATTGATCGATGTAATTCGTATCTATCAAATGTATATTGCATGTATTGATCTATGTACAGTGTATCGATCATATGTATATTGCATCGATTGAGCTATGTAATCTATGTATCTATCTATCAAATCTATCTCGTGGTTGTGCAAGTGGACTGTTTGCGGTTGATTGCGGTGCGTTACACTTGGAGTTTGCTCTGTCACTGTGAAGCGGCCGTAACCCTTACACTACCTGATAGATACGACATCATAACTGATGTTTTAAAGAACGTTATTGCAAACTATTTGGGAATGTTAGGTGATTTAGGCCCTTTATGGGTTAAAAGCAGACTCTGCATAAACTATGTAATTTTCCATGGGAGTTTTACCAGGGATACCCCTCCAGCATGCCACAGTCCAGGTGTTAGTCCCCTTGAAACAACTTTTCCATCACTATTGTGGCCAGAAAGAGTCCTTGTAGGTTTTAAAGTTCACCTGCCTAGGTTTGCGACATCACTATTAACCATTAATTACAAAGAGAGAAAGGAGCCAACCAAGTGAAAGAGAGGGGGAGAGGTGGGTTGAGAGAGAGAGAGAGAGAGAGAGAGAGAGAGAGAGAGAGAAAAGCAAACAAAACCCCCCAAAAGATAATGGTAATGCAATTAATCATTAAATTATCCAAAGCACAAAAGGGCAGAAAAAGTGTTTGCTTCTCCTTTAAACCAATCTTTCCCCAAAACATAGGCCGGTGTCTAAATATCTTTTTCTATACTTGAATTAGCTTCCTCCCCCCCCCCAAAAAAAAATTATATATATATATATATATATATATATATATATATATATATATAAAATCACATTTGTAACGCATCGGTCTGTGTCGCCAGTTGCGCACAGATCCTCAAATGAATGTTGGCTGCGCGCCCAATCAAAAAAATCCACATGGATGCAGCTGGATGTGGATTCTTTCACCACCCTGCCATTTTCGGAATCCACTGGGATGCAGCGTAGGCAAACTAAGCGGCATAAGGGAAAAAAAAACTTACCGCCTGCACAAAGTATGAAAAAAAATAAAACTAACCGCTTGCACAAAGTATTTAAAAAAAAAACTAGCCGCCTGCACAAAGTATTAAGAAAAAAAAAACTAACCCTTAAACCGCCAAACCCCCACAACAGAAACGTCCTAACTATACTATTAACCCCTAAACCGCCAACCCCCCACATCGCAATAAACCTAATTAACCTATTAACCCCTAAACTGCCAAACCCCCACAACGCATTAATCCTAATTAACCTATTAACTCCTAAACCGCTAACCCCCCACAATGCAAATAACTAATTTAATTACTAAGCCCCCTAACACCCACTACATTAACCCCAATTACATAAACTAAGTTACAATAAAATAAAAATCCTAACATTAATTTAAAAATAAAACCTAACATTAAATTACAAAAAATGAATCTAAAATTACAAAAAAAGTCTAAAATTACAGAAAATAAATAAACAAAATTATCAAAAATAAAAAAATTAAACCTAATCCCTATGAAAATAAAAAAGCCCCCCCCAAAAAAAAAACCTAAATTAAACAGCTCTTTTACATTTAAAAAATACTAAGTACCCCCTAACAGTAAAGCACCCAAAATAAAAAAAAAAACTAAAGGGGCATTAGTATGGGCATTGCCCTTAAAAGGGCATTCATCTCTTTTACTGTCCTTAAAAGGGTGTTCAGCTCTTTTACAAGCCCATTAAATCACTAATCTTAAAAAAAAAAAAAAAGCTTAAGTCTAACCCCCTAATAGGTACTCACTGTTCCTGAAGTCCGGCGGAGAATGTCTTCTTCCAGGCGGTTCCATCATCTTTTATCTTTATTCCGGAGCGAAGGTGGCGCGGAGCGGAGGTGCGAAGCTGGCTTCCTCGATGCACGGATACTCAGTGGCAGTCCTCAGCGGCGGTTCTCAGTGGAGGCGGTCCTCAGCGGCGTGGAGGCTCTTCTTCATGCGATCGTCAGTCGTACACTGAAGATTGAATGCAAGGTACACCATATTTATACTGAAAGCTAATAGGATTTAAGCAGCTCTAATGCTATTGGCTGATTTAAAAATGTCAGCCAATAGGAATGCAAGATACCCCAAATTGAATGCGGTACCTTGCATTAAATTTTTACTATACACCGAAGATCGGATGAAGAGGAGCCTCCACGTCACTGAGGATCGCCGCCGCTGAAGGCCGCCGCTGAAGACCGCCGCTGAAGACCGCCGCTGTGGACTGCCACTGAGAACCCCCGCTGAGGACCGCCGCTCCGGATCGGCGCATCAGGGAAGACCACTCCGCACCTCCACTCCGTGCCGCCTTCGCTCCGGATGAAGACAGAAGATGATAGAACCGTCTAGAAGAAGACCTTCTCCGCCAGACTTCAGAAACGGTGAGTACCTATTTGGGGCTTAGTTTTAGGATTTTATTTTTTTGGGGTGGCTTTTGTTTTAGATTAGGTTTTTGGGCTGTAAAAGAGCTGATTGCCTTTTTAAGGGAAGTAAAAGAGCTTAATGCCCTTTTAAGGGCAATGCCCATACAAATGTCCCTTTAGGGGCAATGGGTATTTTAGATTTTTTAGTGGTAGTTTTTTTTTATTTTTTGGGGTTCGGTGGGTGGAGTTTTTTTTACTATTAGGGGGGCTTAATATTTTTAAATGTAAAAGAGCTGTTTAGCTTAGGGCAATGCCCAACAAAAGGCTCTTTTGAGGGCTATTAGTAGTTTAGTGTTAGATTAGGGGGTGTTTTTATTTGGGGGGGATCTTTTATTTTTATAGGGGCATTAGTTTAGGTTTACATTTTTTTATTTTGTATAGCTTTGTTTATTTTTTTCTGTAATTTTAAATTTTTTGTAAGATTAGCTTGGGGGTTTGTATTTTCTTTCATGTAATTGGCAAGAGTCCATGAGCTAGTGACGTATGGGATATACAATCCTACTAGGAGGGGCAAAGTTTCCCAAACCTCAAAATGCCTATTAATACACCCCTCACCACACCCACAATGGAGGTGGTGAAGTAAGTTTGTGCTTGATTTTCTTCTGTGATATGTGCTTCTCAGCATTTTAAAGCTCGATTCCTCTCAGAGTACAGTGAATGTCAGAGGAATGTGAAGAGAGTATCGCCTATTGATTTTATGGTTTTCCTCACAGGAAATCTTGTCAAAGGTTCTCTGTTATCGGTCGTAGAGATTCATCTCCTACCTCCCTTTTCAGATCGACAATATACTTTCATATTCCATTTCCTCTAGTGTTACTGTTTTAGTACTGGTTTGGCTATCTGCTATAAGTGGATGGGTGTGTTTCGGTAAGTATGTTTTCATTACTTAAGACACTCTCAGCTATGGTTTGGAACTTTAATTTCTAAATATATGTATTGTACTTATATTTGCCATGAGTCAGGTTTATGTATATTTCCTTTTGCAGACTATCAGTTTCAAAATTGGGAAAATATATGAGAAAGTCATTTTTTCTTACCTGGGGTATAGTCTTTTAATCAAATTGACTGCTTTTTCATTCATTTTCGCAGGCAAAATAAGGCTTGCGAGGTCCCAAAATGCTAATATTTATTGCGTCATTCTTGGCGCGGGAATTTTTTTGCCGCGAAGGTATGTTCAGTGTCGCAAATTCGTCATTTCTGGGGTCTTAGTTGACGCCAGGTTTCCTTGCACAAAGTTGCGTCTGCCATGACGCGAGTTGCGTCATTTCCGGATGTTGTTAGTGCCAAAAAATACCATTTTGCGTTGTGCGTCATACTTGGCGCCAAATAATTTATTTATTTAACCTCACTTACTATATGCTCCTTGCCTTTTTCTATGCTCAGAGGGCTATGCTTTATATGTTGTTTTTTTCTCTTACATTTGCAAGATGTCTCAATCTGATCCTGTCTCAGAAACCACTGTTGGATTCCTGCTGCCTGATAACAGTTCTACCAAAGATAAGTGTATCTGTTGTAAGTTAGCCAAGATTATATCTATTCTCCAGCTGTGGTATGTAATAGTTGTTATGATAAACTTTTACATGCAGAGAATGTATCCATCAGTAATAGTACAATGCCTGTTGTTCCTTCAACATCTAATGTACATGATATCCCTGTGAATATAAAAGATTTTATTGCTGATACGATTCAGAAGGCTTTGTCTGCTATTCCGCCTTCTAATAAACGTAAAAGGTCTTTTAAAACATAGAGTTGATGAAATTTCAAATGACCGACAACATACTGAATTATCCTCCTCTGATGAGTATCTATCTGATTCAGAAGATCCTACCTCAGATATTGACATTGACAAATCTTCTTATCTCTTTAAGATGGAGTATATTCATTCCTTGTTAAAAAAGATGTTGATTACTTTGGATATTGAGGAAACTAGTCCTCTTGATACTAAAACTAGTAAACGTTTAAATTCTGTTAATAAACCTCCTGTTGTTACTCCAGAGGTTTTTCCAGTTCCTGATGCTATTTCTGATATGATTTAAAAGGAATTGAATAGGCCTGGTACTTCTTTTATTCCTTCTTCTAGGTTTAAAAAGTTGTATCCTTTGTCAGCAGTTAGATTGGAGTTTTGGGAAAAAATCTCCAAAGTTGATGGGGCTATTTCTACTCTTGCTAAACGTACTACTATCCCTATGGAAGATAGTACTTCCTTTAAGAACCCTTTAGATAGGAAACTTGAATCTTATCTAAGGAAAGCTTATTTATATTCTGGCTATCTTCTCAGGCCTGCCATTTCTATGGATGATGTTGCAGCAGCATCAACTTTTTGGTTGGAAAGCTTAGCGCAGCAGGAAACAGACCCTGATTTGTCTAGCATTGTTCACTTGCTTCAACATGCTAATCATTTTATCTGTGATGCCATTTTTTATATTATCAAAATTGATGTTAGATCTATGTCTTTAGCTATTTTAGCTAGAAGAGATTTGTGGCTCAAATATTGGAATGCTGATGCTGACATGGTATCTAATTCTAGATTGCTATCTCTTTCTTCCCAAGGTAACAATTTGTTTAGTTCTCAGTTGGATTCAATTATTTCAACTGTCACTGGGGGGAAGGGAGTTTTTTACCACAGGATAAGAGATCTAAGGGTAAATCTAAAGCTTCTAATTGTTTTCGTTCTTTTCGACAGAATAAGGAACAGAAAGCCAATCCTTCCCCCAAAGAATCTGGTTCCAATTGGAAACCTTCTTCAAGTTGGAATAAATCCAAGTAATTTAAGAAACCAAAGCCAGCACCCAAGTCTGCATGAAGGTGTGGCCCTCATTCCAGCTCAGCTGGTGGGGGGGCAGATGAAAAGTTTTCAAAACATTTGGGCAGATTCTGTCCAAAATCAATGGATTCAGAGTATTGTCTCTCAAGGGTATTGAATAGCATTCAGAGTAACACCTCCTGTGAGAAGATTTTCTCTCTCACGTCACAGTAAATCCAGTGAAGGCTCAGGCTTTTCTGAAGTGTGTTTCAGATCTAGAGCTTTCAGGGGTAATCATACCAGTTCCGTTCCAGGAACAGGATCTGGGGGTTTATTCAAATCTGTTCATTGTCCTAGTTTCATTCAGGCTAGTTTTGGATCTGAAAATTTTGAATTGTTTTGTAAGAGTGCCAACTTTCAAAATTGTGACTATAAGGACTATTCTGCCTTTTGTTCAGCAAGGTCATTATATATCCACTATAGACTTACAGGATGCATATCTTCATATTCCAATTCATCCAGACCACTATCGGTCTCTGACATTCTCTTTTCTAGACAAGCATTACCAATGTCGCTCTTCCATTTGGCCTAGCGACAGCTCCAAGGATTTTTTCAAAGGTTCTTGGTGCCCTACTCTCTGTAATCAGAGAACAGGGTATTGCGGTGTTTCCTTATTTGGACAATATCTTGGTACTAGCTCAGTCTTTATATTCTGCCGAATCTCACACAAATCAACTAGTGTTGTTTCTTCAAAGACATGGTTGGAGAATCAATTTACCAAAGAGTTCCTTGATTCCTCAGACAAGGGTCACCTTTTTTAGGTTTCCAGATAGATTCAGTGTCCATGACTCTGTCTCTAACAGACAAGAGATGAATAAAATTGGTTTCTGCTTGTCAGAACCTTCAGTCTCAATCATTCCCTTCAGTAGCTATGTGCATGGAAGTTTTAGGTCTCATGACTGCAGCATGGGACGCGATCTCCTTTGCTCATTTTCATTATGAGACCTCTCCAGCTTTGTATGCTGAATCAATGGTGCAGAGATTATACAAAGCTATCACAATTAATATCCTTAAATCCTAATGTTCGACTCTCTCTGACTTGGTGGTTAGATCACCATCATATAGTTCAAGGGGCCTCTTTTGTTCATCCAAACTGGACTGTGATCACAACAGATGCAAGTCTTTCAGGTTGGGAAACTGTCTGGGGATCTCTGACAGCACAAGGGGTTTGGAAATCTCAAGAGGCGAGGTTACCAATCAATATTTTAGAACTCCGTGCTATTTTCAGGGCTCAAGTTTGGCCTCTGTTGAAGAGAGAACCGTTCATTTGTTTTCAGACAGACAATATCACAACTGTGGCATATGTCAATCATCAGGGTGGGACTCACAGTCCCCTAGCTATCAAAGAAGTATCTCGGATACTTTCTTGGAGGGAATCCAGCCCCTGTCTAATTTCTGCAGTACATATCCCAGGTGTAGACAATTGGGAAGCAGATTATCTCAGCCATCAGACTTTACATTAGGGGGAGTGGTCGCTCCATCCAGATGTGTTTTTTCAGATTTTTCAGATGTGGGGTCTTCCAGAAATAGATATGATGGCTTCACATCTAAACAAGAAACTTCCCAGGTACCTGTCCAGGTCCAGGGATCCTCAGGCGGAGTCGGTGGATGAGTTAGCAGTTCCTTGGTTTTACCAACCTGCTTATATCTTCCCGCCTCTAGTTCTTCTTCCAAGAGTGATCTCCAAGATAATCATGGAACAATCGTTTGTGTTTCTGGTAGCACCAGCATGGCCTCACAGGTTCTGGTATGCGGATCTTGTCCGGATGTCCAGTTGCCAACCTTAGCCACTTCCTTTAAGATCAGACCTTCTGTCTCAAGGGCCGTTTTTCCATCAGGATCTCAAATCATTAAATTTGAAGGTATGGAAATTGAACGCTTAGTACTTAGTCATAGTGGTTTCTCTGACTTAGTGATTGATACTACATTACAGCCTCGTAAATCTGTCTCTAGGAAGATTTATTATCGAGTCTGGAAGATTTCTAATTATTGGTGTTCTTCTCATAAATTCTCCTTGCATTCTTTTAGAATTCCTAGAATTTTACAGTTTCTTCAGGATGGTTTGGATAAAGGTTTGTCTGCAAGTTCCTTGAAGGGACAAATCTCTGCTCTTTCTATTTTGTTTCAAAGAAAGATTGCTAAGCTTCCTGATATTCACTGTTTTGTACAGGCTTTGGTCTGTATCAAGCCTGTCATTAAATCAATTTCTCCTCCTTGGAGTCTTAATTTGGCTTTAAAGGCTTTACAGGCTCCTCCTTTTGAGCCTATGCATTCCTTGGATATTAAACTACTTTCTTGGAAAGTGTTGTTCCTTTTGGCTATCTCTTCTACTAGAAGAGATTCCTAATTATCTGCTCTTTCTTGTGAGTCTCCTTTTCTGATTTTCCATCAGGATAAGGCAGTTTTGCGGACTTCATTTAAATTTTTACCTAAGGTTGTGAATTCTAACAACATTAATAGGGAAATTGTTGTTCCCTCTTTGTGTCCTAATCCTAAGAATTCTTTGGAGAATTCCTTACATTCTCTGGATGTTGTAAGAGCTCTGAAATATTATGTGGAAGCTACTAAAGATTTCAGGAAGACTTCTAGTCTATTTGTTGTCTTTTCTGGTTCTAGGAAAGGTCAGAAAGCGTCTGCCATTTCCTTGGCATCTTGGTTAAAGCTTTTGATCCATCAGGCTTATTTGAAGTCGGGTCAGGCCCCGCCTCAAATCAGCCAATAGGATTTAAGCAGCTCTCAATCTATTGGCTGATTCGAATTTTTCAGCCAATAGGAATGCAAGGGACACCATCTTCAATTTGCGTTGAAGATTTTGTGTACGGCGGCGACTGTATTAAGAGGATGCTCAGCGCCGGATGTCTTCAGGATGGACCTGCTCCGCGCCGCCGGGATCATGATAGAAGATGCCGTCTGGATGAAGATTGAAGAGGCTGTCTGGATGAAGACTTCTTGCCGCTTGGATGAGGACTTTGCCGCCGGTATGAAGATTGAAGAGGCTGCCTGGATGAAGACTTCTCGCTGCCTGGATTTAGTTTTAAATAGGAATTATTAAGTTAATAATTATAAGTTTAATTTAGCTATATTTTAATTATGTTAAAGTTAGGGGGTTGTGACGGATACCCCGGCTACCCCGACTGGGTAGCTCCGCCAAACGGGTCCTGATTCCTCCCTGCCAACTACAGCTCTGTAGCTGGCAAGTGACCACAGCCTGTAGCCACCCCTGATGCCCGACAGCACCAGTATTCAGGGTCCAACCCTGTGGCAGACTCTGGTTACCCAGTCTGGGTAGCTCTGCCTGAGGGTCCTTCCTCTGCCTGGAACAGGCTGCTATGTAGCCCTGGAAAGTGATTTTAGCTGGAGCACACCTAAATAACTAGACAGACTAGCATTCAGGTGAAACAGGAACTGATTTTATTGAGAAACACACACATCTTTTATACACACATCTCATCTTGATAAGACACTGGACAATGCCCCAATTTTCCCGCCATTCCCATCCCTCCAGACAGGCTTGCACCTCCAAAGAAGCAACAGGCCCAGGACCCAGGGGTGGTGGTTTTGGGGTGATCCCGGTGGAGCTAAGGTAATTACAGGGTGTCATTTTAAAGCTCTCTGTCCCCAAATGCCACAGTATGATTCATGATTCGTTACTGGGGACCGGAGTTACAGTCCATTGAAGTTGTAAGGTTAGGGGTGGGGGGGTAGCCTTAGCTGTCTGGTATCCATGACATCTCTCCCCTCCAGTTCGGCAGACCCGGCTAGTGTGTTGTTACATTTAAATAAGTTAGATGGATCATAGTATTTTAGTGGCAGAATATGTTCTTTCTTAGGGATAAATAGTTTAAGTGTCCTATGTGATAATTAAGTGTATTGTTAAAGAAACTTTATTATCCAAATAATGGTATAATGTGAGTTGTGTTTTCTCAAATATGATTTAATGAATATTGAAATAATTTTGAATAGACATGTGCGCCGCTGAAAAATTAGGTTTGTTTCGTTTAAGCAGCTCTCATTGCTATTGGCTGTTTCGAATCAGCCAATAGGAATGAGAGCTGCTTAAATCTTATTGGCTGATTTGAACAGTTAAAAGGATTTAAGCAGCTCTAATTCCTATTGGCTGATTTAAATTTTTTAGC
>NW_026511730.1:199088-204565 GCF_027579735.1 Bombina bombina
TAAATAGCCATGTAAACCAACATGGACCCATAAGCAGTGTGCAGTGACAGACTCAGGGCCTTATATAAAGGTTAAGGATTGAAATTTACAAAGTAATCAATATAGAGGCACCCGAATACAGTTCCAGGGACATGTAAAAAATAAAATATAAGCAGTCCCTCCTTGGGTCTAGTTATTATGCAAGCATATGCAGACTAAATTACAAAGTGTACAACTACAGTACTTGGCCTATGAGGAATATTTAGGTCTCTGGAGACGGCTAAGCATTGCATAAATATGACAAAATGAAGCTATACAGAACATTCTATATATAAAAGAAACTGTACATAATAGACAAATATTGCATGGGGAATGTGTTGTATTTAATGAGATCTGCCAACTAGTTCACGACGCTCAGTCACGGTTAGCTATAAGCAAGAAATGTAAGCTAGCGTACTAACTATATCTACAGAGTATAAACAATAACTCCTAGAGACAGTTTATGCAGTTAGATTGTAAGAGAAATATTAACTCTGTGCAGCCCACATCATAAAATTCGCTGCATATTAAGGAGAACTAGTAGTTGGGCAGTTGTGAAATATTATCAGATAAAATCAAATGCTGGGCTGTAAGAATTTTCCTTCAGGAGAAATAGCAGATATTAACCAGATATTAACAACTTTCATATTAGGCATATACATTGGCATACATGAATCAGTAACACAGCTTTAGAAAAAGTACATGTCTCAATAAGGGTGAACTCTGCAAGAAGGTATATATGAGCGCCCAATATACTAATGCAAACAAACACATAGGCATAATATAAATATGAAGGGTTAAACTCCTCTAAGGGGGAGAGAGAATGTGCAGGTAATCTAATGTAATCTGCTTATTTAGAACTGCAGCGCCTATAATAACTCCTCCACGGGGCATGTCAGGCAAATTATCTAATAGAATAGAAAAAACAATGCTACCGTTTTACAAGGGGCAGCGATATAGTTTAAGTACTAGAACCCTTCCATTAAGATATGAAAATATAGGTTTGTACAAAAACCCCAGACACACCAGAGTGACGACACAATACAGTGTGTGAAAGAGCAAGAGTATTATTATTAGCTGTGCAGCACTGACACAAATTCTTAATCTAGGCATTAACATACTCCATGGGCAGTGTTAAACCAAGCGCCCAATGCAACCCTATAGCATGAAAATATAGCGTATAATAATAACACATATCTAAATATAGTTTTCTGAAATTTAGAATGTGTCAGTTACTGTGTAGGCTTAAAACTGAAAATAGAGATTAAAAGAGCTAAGGGTTCCAATTAAAATGTAGGGAGTAGCGATATGTCTCTTTAATAATTCAGATCAAAATATAGCCTGCAGCAAATAGCATATAGAGAGAGATGGGGCTTGTTTGAGGCTGAAAAAAAACCTAAACACCTGCAAAAAAAGCAGCGTTCAGCTCCTAACGCAGCCCCATTGTTTCCTATGGGGAAACACTTCCTACGTCTGCACCTAACACCCTAACATGTACCCCGAGTCTAAACACCCCTAACCTTACACTTATTAACCCCTAATCTGCCGCCCCCCGCTATCGCTGACCCCTGCATTACAGTTTTAAAACCCCTAATCTTCCGCTCCGTAAACCGCCGCAAACCTACGTTATCCCTATGTACCCCTAATCTGCTGCCCTAACATCGCCGACCCCTATGTTAGTATTTATTAACCCCTAATCTGCCCCCCACAACGTCGCCGACACCTGCCTACACTTATTAACCCCTAATCTGCCGAGCGGACCTGAGCGCTACTATACATAAAGTTATTAACCCCTAATCCGTCTCACTAACCCTATCATAAAATAGTATTAACCCCTAATCTGCCCTCCCTAACATCGCCGACACACCTACCTTCAATATTAACCCCTAATCTTCCGATCGGCAGCTCACCGCTATTCTAATAAATGTATTAACCCCTAAAGCTAAGTCTAACCCTAAACACTAACACCCCCCTAACTTAAATATAATTTTAATCATAACGAAATAAATTAACTCTTATTAAATAAATTAATCCTATTTAAAGCTAAATACTTACCTGTAAAATAAATCCTAATATAGCTACAATATAAATTATAATTATATTATAGCTATTTTAGGATTAATATTTATTTTACAGGCAACTTGGTATTTATTTTAACTAGGTACAATAGCTATTAAATAGTTAAGAACTATTTAATAGTTACCTAGTTAAAATAATTACAAAATTACCTGTAAAATAAATCCTAACCTAAGATATAATTAAACCTAACACTACCCTATCAATAAAATAATTAAATAAACTACCTACAATTACCTACAATTAACCAACACTACACTATCAATAAATTAAATAAACACAATTGCTACAAATAATACAATTAAATAAACTAGCTAAAGTACAAAAAATTAAAAAAGAACTAAGTTACAGAAAATAAAAAAATATTTACAAACATAAGAAAAATATTACAACAATTTTAAACTAATTACACCTACTCTAAGCCCCCTAATAAAATAACAAAGCCCCCCAAAATAATAAATTCCCTACCCTATTCTAAATTAAAAAAGTTACAAGCTCTTTTACCTTACCAGCCCTGAACAGGGCCCTTTGCGGGGCATGCCCCAAGAAGTTCAGCTCTTTTGCCTGTAAAAGAAAACATACAATACCCCCCCCCCCAACATTACAACCCACCACCCACATACCCCTAATCTAACCCAAACCCCCCTTAAATAAACCTAACACTAAGCCCCTGAAGATCTTCCTACCTTGTCTTCACCATACCAGGTTCACCGATCCGTCCTGGCTCCGATATCTTCATCCAACCCAAGCGGGGGCTAGACATCCACTGAAGAAGTCCAGAAGAGGGTCCAAAGTCTTCCTCCTATCCGGCAAGAAGAGGACATCCGGACCGGCAAACATCTTCTCCAAGCGGCATCTTCTATCTTCTTCCATCCGGTGCGGAGCGGGTCCATCTTGAAGCAGGCGACGCGGATCCATCCTCTTCTTCCGATGTCTCCCGACGAATGACGGTTCCTTTTAAGGGACGTCATCCAAGATGGCGTCCCTCGAATTCCGATTGGCTGATAGGATTCTATCAGCCAACTCGGAATTAAAGGTAGGAATTTTCTGATTGGCTGATGGAATCAGCCAATCAGAATCAAGTTCAATCCGATTGGCTGATCCAATCAGCCAATCAGATTGAGCTCGCATTCTATTGGCTGTTCCGATCAGCCAATACAATGCGAGCTCAATCTGATTGGCTGATTGGATCGGCCAATCGGATTGAACTAGATTCTGATTGGCTGATGGAATCAGCCAATCAGAAAATTCCTACCTTAATTCCGATTGGCTGATAGAATCCTATCAGTCAATCGGAATTCGAGGGACGCCATCTTTGATGACGTCCCTTAAAGGAACCGTCATTCGTCGGGAGACATCGGAAGAAGAGGATGGATCCGCGTCGCCTGCTTCAAGATGGACCCGCTCCGCACCGGATGGAAGAAGATAGAAGATGCCGCTTGGAGAAGATGTTTGCCGGTCCGGATGTCCTCTTCTTGCCGGATAGGAGGAAGACTTTGGACCCTCTTCTGGACTTCTTCAGTGGATGTCTAGCCCCCGCTTGGGTTGGATGAAGATATCGGAGCCAGGACGGATCGGTGAACCTGGTATGGTGAAGACAAGGTAGGAAGATCTTCAGGGGCTTAGTGTTAGGTTTATTTAAGGGTGGTTTGGGTTAGATTAGGGGTATGTGGGTGGTGGGTTGTAATGTTGGGGGGGGGGGTATTGTATGTTTTCTTTTACAGGCAAAAGAGCTGAACTTCTTGGGGCATGCCCCGCAAAGGGCCCTGTTCAGGGCTGGTAAGGTAAAAGAGCTTGTAACTTTTTTAATTTAGAATAGGGTAGGGGAATTTATTATTTTGGGGGGTCTTTGTTATTTTTATTAGGGGGCTTAGAGTAGGTGTAATTAGTTTTAAAATTGTGTGTAATATTTTTCTTATGTTTGTAAATATTTTTTTATTTTCTGTAACTTAGTTCTTTTTTTATTTTTTGTACTTTAGCTAGTTTATTTAATTGTATTTATTTGTAGCAATTGTGTTTATTTAATTTATTGATAGTGTAGTGTTAGGTTAATTGTAGGTAATTGTAGGTAGTTTATTTAATTATTTTTATTGATAGGGTAGTGTTTAGGTTTAATTATATCTTAGGTTAGGATTTATTTTACAGGTAAATTTGTTATTATTTTAACTAGGTAACTATTAAATAGTTCTTAACTATTTAATAGCTATTGTACCTAGTTAAAATAAATACCAAGTTGCCTGTAAAATAAATATTAATCCTAAAATAGCTATAATATAATTATAATTTATATGTAGCTATATTAGGATTTATTTTACAGGTAAGTATTAGCTTTAAATAGGATTAATTTATTTAATAAGAGTTAATTTATTTCGTTAGATTAAAATTATATTTAAGTTAGGGGGGTGTTAGTGTTAGGGTTAGACTTAGCTTTAGGGGTTAATACATTTATTAGAATAGCGGTGAGCTCCGATCGGAAGATTAGGGGTTAATAATTGAAGGTAGGTTGTCCGGCGATGTTAGGGAGGGGCAGATTAGGGGTTAATACTATTTTATGATAGGGTTAGTGAGGCGGGTTAGGGGTTAATACTTTATTATAGTAGCGGTGCGGTCCGCTCGGCAGATTAGGGGTTAATAAGTGTAGGCAGGTGTCGGCGACGTTGCTGGGGGCAGATTAGGGGTTAATAAATATAATATAGGGGTCGGCGGTGTTAGGGGTAGCAGATTAGGGGTACATAGGGATAACGTAGGTGGCGGCGCTTTGCGGTCGGAAGATTAGGGGTTAATTATTTTAAGTAGCTGGCGGCGATGTTGTGGGGGGCAGATTAGGGGTTAATAAATGTAATATAGGGGTCGGCGGGGTTAGGGGCAGCAGATTAGGGGTACATAAGTATGAACGTAGGTGGCGGTCGGAAGATTAGGGGTTAAAATTTTTAATCGAGTGGCGGCGATGTGGGGGGACCTCGGTTTAGGGGTACATAGGTAGTTTATGGGTGTTAGTGTACTTTTGGGTACAGTAGTTAAGAGCTTTATAAACCGGCGTTAGCCAGAAAGCTCTTAACTCCTGCTATTTTCAGGCGGCTGGAATCTTGTCGTTAGAGCTCTAACGCTCACTGCAGAAACGACTCTAAATACCGCTTTTAGAAAGATCCCATTGAAAAGATAGGCTACGCAAATGGCGTAGGGGGATCTGCGGTATGGAAAAGTCGCGGCTGTAAAGTGAGCGTTAGACCCTTTAATCACTGACTTCCAAATACCAGCGGGCGGCCAAAACCAGCGTTAGGAGCCTCTAACGCTGGTTATTGAACGGCTACCGCCGAACTCTAAATCTAGGGCGGAATGAGAAATAGTCAGCTTTCTAAATAGTGAGGGACTTCAAGAGAGTA
>NW_026511731.1:0-78385 GCF_027579735.1 Bombina bombina
CTTGTAAAGAAAATTGTAGAGAAGCGCAGCAGAAATTGTGCATATTTTTGAAGATTTGTGATTGCTTGTGATTCCTGAACATTTAGTTATTTCATGATTTGACTGCACTTTTCAGTCTGTTTGTCTTGAAACATGTTTGTGAATGCACCATTAGAGGCCCACAGCTTGGAATGACTGAGTTGTGCAGAATGGACTATTTTAACTCATCTACAGTTTACTCAAAAGTTATTTCGCTGTGCAAGAGTGCATCAGACCACCTATTGATTCTGTTTCCTCACTGAGCATGCTTATGATCCTTCAAGCAGAGAAAGAGTGGCCTGCGGCACAGCAGGAGTCATTTCATTGCCTGTGAATGAAGTCATATTCGTTGCCAGAATTCTATTATTGGTAGAGAGAGGGGATGCTTCCTTAACCCTTAACCCTGAAGAGATATGGCAATGTACAGTATTGTTGCTGTTCCACCGAAGACGACTTACAAAATACTGTAAGAAAACAAAGGCCATTTAAAAAATAAAAAAAGCAGGTAAGCAGTCCAGCTTTCCCATGGAATTGCTCAGTATGAAGTCCTTTACTACAATAAAGGGTTCTGGGTAGTGACATGCAAAAAATGCTTCAAGTGTTTTCCTATTATTCTATTGTCACTCAACATATTCATTTAGGTGTTTCTAGTTTTCAAACACATCCTCCATGTGAAAGTTTAAAATCTATAATTTTATAGCATATAATCAAATGTTTAATATGAATTATTCACTATCTTAGAAGACAACATCAAACTGTTAATATTTAAAGGCGAGGGTATGTCTTGGTTTATTTTATAATGCTATCTTATAGTTATTCAAATATATTAAAAATAATGAATGACTAAACAAAAACAAGCGCAATTACAAAAGTTTGAAAGTTGTTTTACACACCATAGCACAACAAATTAGAAATCAATTCTGTAATTTGAGATTGAGGACAATATCACTATATAATTAAATATTTATAGTTTGTCTTTACGCACAGGGTCAAAAAAGTGATAAAAAAAAGAAAGAAAGGGAGTAGCCATTTATTATATGAGCAAAATAATAATCCTTGTTATGAAAATATTATGTGTGAAAGATTTAGCTAGAAAAAAGAAAAAAGGAAAAGCAATTTCTGAGGTGAAACTTATTATGGAAAATTATTTTGTGCACACAACATAAATTTCCGAAATAAATAAAGTAAATATGATATACTGATTAAATAACATTTTATTATATGTTTAATCATTTTATTACTTTCTTCTTTTTAAAATATGACAAAAAATGTGGACTTTTTATAAGCCTAGCATCATTTTATTTTCCAATTCTCTAAACATGTACCTAGTTCCAAAATTCCATTTCCATCTTTACTTATTCTTGTTTGAGAACCACCCATAACTTGGATGGTAGGGCTATAAAGGGTTAACTTCATAAAGCCACAGCTCTTTATTCCAGCTTACGCTTTCCCATCATACTTTAGGACCAGCGAACCATCCCTTCATTGATGACACCTTTTGGCTTCACAATAGAAGCCAATTTGTTAGAATTCTTCACAGGTCAGGGGCTGCATGAAGATGTGGAGGGAGCAGCCGTTGCTGCTAGAAAATGAAGTTGTATTCGCCTGGCAAATTATACGTCTGCTGCATTTTATGGCCACTGATTTCCTGGGCTTTATTCCCCCTCCCCATCTTGCTTCTTTTTTTTTAATACATCTGCAAAGTGTGTGTGAGGGATATCGGCACATATCCAGTTAACGTAGGTTAATAGATTGATTCCAGTGACACGGATCATAATGAACAGTAAATTGTTTTATCTCTTAAGTCTTATTTGGTCAGCCAGGAAAACATATGAGGTAATATGGCTCAGGCTAAATGGACCGTCTAATAGATCTCCCTCTAAAGTGTAAGGACAGAGGTGACAGCGCCTCCAATGATTAATGAAAATAATAATGCTCCTGAAATTGAAATTTTTCTAATTTTTTTTCCTTCTCTTCTTTCGGCTGCCACCAAAAACTTCAGCACAGAGATGATTTGTGGACACTAACCAGGTTGGATTTTAAAACAGCGCAGAGGAAGAGATTTCTAGAGTCTTTGTTTTAATGTATACACAATGTAAGTGCCAGAAAAAATGCAATGCATAGATATTTGTATGGAATTATGAGATTATGAGAAGATATACTATATACTATATATATATATATATATATATATATATATATATATATATATATATATATATATATATATATATATATATATATATAATTATGTGATAAAACATCAATATATATATATAAGGATAAAGTACATTTCATAACTGTGTGTGTGTGTGTGTTTATATACAGATACCTATATTTGTAATACAATGCATTTACCACTTTATGCATTTTTAGTACTAAGACACAGAAAGTAGTAATAGGGCTGGCACTCTACTATCTTAAGCCCAGATGAATTGGCTGCTGGTACAAAAAAAGTTGTTTATAACCAATCATTGCACATGCAAGCTTATTTAATCATATTATAAAATGGGGTCAGAAAGTGTAGTTTAGTTACATTATTAGGTCAGAAAGTGTAGTTTAGTTACATTATTAGGTCTGAGATTTACTGAGGTCAAAGAAAATGTGGTCAGTAAATAAAGAAAAGGCAGGGACATAAACATAAAAAAACATATTTAAGACTGTGTAGGAGTTAGGTACTGGATTAGGAAGAGGTCCAGTGGTCAAATAAAAGAGCAAGGGTAGTGGTGTAGTCAAAAAAAAGAAGGAGGTAGAAAGAGAGAGAATTTAGGGCTTAACAAAGACAGCAGTGTCAGAGAGAAAAGTGAGTGGAAGGTGAGAATAAGGATCATGTAGGTCCAAAACATTGCCTTTTTATGGTTGTTATACCTTAATAAAAATAAATTTTCACCTTTAAGAAGCAAGATTGTACTGTGGTGCTGTCACACTTTGTACACATGGACTGTATTTTTTGGAGTGTGGCGGATACTCCACAGTGATGGGCACACAGGCTGAAAGCTACTATTTAAATTTTTGGTGCTGGACTCCAATTACCTATCCTTTATATATATATATATATATATATATATATATATATATATATATATATATATATATATATATATATATATTCAAGCAATTTCCAGCTCAGCCCACCAAGAGGCAACCGCCTGGGTGCAAATATAAGCAATATAAGTAACACAGTCAAATGCACTCTCAGGTCTTTTCAATTGATTCTTTAATGGAACGTTTTCGGGGTTCACAACCCCTTCATCATGCTGATGAAGGGGTTGTGAACCCCGAAAACGTTCCATTAAAGAATCAATTGAAAATACCTGAGAGTGCATTTGATTGTGTTACATATATATATATATATATATACACACACACACAGAGAGAAGTGCACTCACAAGAATGAACAACTATCTCAATACCATTGTTAGCCTGTTCTATGGAGATGTACCACCTGGGTGCAGCTTTTTATTCCAGTAATGCTTTTCACAGAGTAGAACTTTCCTGTAGTATATCAGTCTGATCCCGCCTATTATGGTCAGTCCAGCACCGAAATACCAGGCAATTCCTCTCTAAAGAAGGAACATAGCAACCCCAGATGATCATTTTGGCCTTCATTGGGCCTTGTCAGTGAGGTGTAGCAATGTTCCTCTAAGCACACTGAGCAAGGTGTCCACGTCTGGTTGCCCCTTTTTCCCATAGGGAGACTAAATACATACAGAGAGAAATGCACTCACAGGAATGAACAACCAGCTCAATACCATTGTTAGCCTGTTCTATGGCGATTTAGCACCTGGGTGCAACTTCTTTTAGCCCAGTACTGCTTTTCACAGAATAGAACTTTCCTGTAGTATTTCAGTCTGATCCCGCCTGTTATGGTCAGTCCAGCACCGAAATACCAGGCAATTCGTCTCTAAACAAGGAACATTACAACCCCAGATGATCATGTTGGCCTTCATTGGGCCTTGTCAGTGAGGTGTAGCAATGTTCCTCTAAGCACACTGAGCAAGGAGTCCACGTCTGGTTGCCCCTTTTTCCCATAGGGAGACTAAATACATACAGAGAGAAATGCACTCACAGGAATGAACAACCAGCTCAATACCATTGTTAGCCCGTTCCATGACGATTTAGCACCTGGGTGCAATTTCTTTTAGCCCAGCAATGCTTTTCACAGAGTAGAACTTTCCTGTAGTATATCAGTCTGATCCCGCCTATTATGGTCAGTCCAGCACTGAAATACCAGGCAATTCCTCTCTGAACAAGAAACATAGCAACCCCAGATGATTATTTTGTTCTTCATTGGGCCTCGTCAGTGAGATGTAGCAATGTTCCTCTAAGCACACTGAGCAAGGAGTCCACATCTGGTTGCCCCTTTTTCCCATAGGGAGACTAAATACATACAGAGAGAAATGCACTCACAGGAACGAACAACCAGCTCAATACCATTGTTAGTCTCTTCTATGGTGATTTATCACCAGGTTGTAGCTTTTTAGCCCAGCAATGCTTTTCACAGAGTAGAACCTTCCTGTAGTATATCAGTCTGATCCCGTTGTTTTGGAAAGACCAGAGAGTGAAAGTTTTTCCTTTGCTGTATTCATATTCTCCCCTAGCACCCTGGCAGTTGTTGGATTAAGTGAGAGTGCTCTTCCCTGATATATATATATATATGTATATATATATATATATATATATATATATATATATATATATATATATATATATATATATATATACACACACACATACACATATATACAGTATATTGTCCAGCGCTTTTTAGAAATGTTTTTTCTTGTATTTTACAATAAAAATGTTTTTATGTTTAAATGCTGCTCTTCAATATAGATTAAAAAGAAAATATCTCATTAGTGTCCCTTTAAAGAGACAGTATACACAAATTTCATATTACTGCATGCAATATACACTACTATAAAGAAGAATATGCACAAATACTGATCTAAAGATCCAGTATAAAACCTTTTAAAAACTTACTCAGAAGCTCCAAATTTAGCACTGTTGATGAGGTTAGCTGGAACACCCAGTAAAAGGGGATGGGAGCAGACACTCTATCGCCCCCCCCCCTTCCCTGAATATGAAAAGACAGATTAGACAAACAGGCTTCAGCAGTAGTCTGTAAACGCAGGTATACATCTGACACTTTGGGACTTGGTTAGGAGTCTGAAAATCAGCACAATTTTATTTAAAAATAAGCAAAAATATACATTGTTACAAAAACACTCCCAGATGGGCTATATAAATAGATCATCTACAAAACATTTATGAAAAAAAAAATCTAGTGTACAATGTTCCTTTATCTAATGCAAACATATTCACATTTAATGGATTGGCAGTGGAAGGCCCTCTAACTGACTTGTGGTCTGGAGTGTTCTAAGTGTGTGTTGTTACATTGTTGCAAGTTTGTGGACGGGTGTACCTTTTAACTTTATAGGGTCCTGTTGCAGTGGATCTGGCCTCTTCCTGCATCCAGACTTCAAGGGAGTTTTTTGTTGCTGGGATTTCTTTCGAATTGAGGCCTAGTAGAAGAGCATGGAGCGTGCGTGAAGGAATTCAGTACCTCCAAGATGGTATAGAGAGGCAGCAGAGGAGCCATCATGCCGCAGAAGACTTGCAAGAGAGATGGAGAAATCTGACTGTGATGATGTGGTACCCCTACCACCCAATCACACACCAAGGCTAAGCCATCTACTCTGGCTAGGCAGGGTGTAAGGAGGGAACTGCTTTTACCCCCTAGGGCTCCCACTAGCAGGCAAAGGTCATCCTCCCAGAACCCAGGCCGTAGAGCCACTAGTTTGGCAGTTTCTAATTCCCCACAGAGAGAGTGTCCCACACTTAACCCCCTACACATCACAACGATGCACCGCAGGTTAACTCAGTGGTGGGATCCCTGCAGCAGTTTCCGGTCCTTCTCCGGCTGCTGTCCTGGCTCTGGCCCAGTCTCTGGCTGTGGTTGTTCACCCAGCAGGGACATTGTTGGGCCCGAATGGTGCTGGGGCGTCCAGGTTAGGCGGCGGCTCAATGCAGTCTTCCCTTGCTTTAGGCCCGATGTCGGCATTATGCCACACACCCTCACATGATGCGGTTTGTGCCTCCTCCCCCTCAGACAATACGTTGAGTGGTAAGGAGTGCGGCCGGTCATGGAGGTGGCGCAGGAGCAGAGGAAGGTCAAGCTCAAGCTCACCATCCAAGAGCGCTCCCAGTAAGTTATGGAGGCTCCTGGTGAAGGGGACGGCCTCAGAGGGCAGGGGGTGGCACGGGTGTCCTCCAGGGGATCAGGATCTGGCCTGGTCAGCTCAGTTTTAAGGGCAGCAGTGGAGGCGGATATAAGCCCTATGGAGAGATTGGGAACAGGAAGGAACAGGGGTGTGGCTGCATCAAGGCCTAGGATCAATAAAGGCCGTTTTGGGGATATGCTGGGTGATAACAGCAATGCTTGTGGAGAATCAGTGGTTTGTCAAGGGGGTGCAAATGAAACTGTGATTAATATCTGAGTCTGGTAGCATGCAGCACGATTCGAGTGGGTATGCTGGTCAGATGGTGAGCTTGCAGGAGGAGGTGATTAGGAGGGCGGTTGCTGCAGCTTTGGGTGTGCAAGAAGGAGTGATGCGTGCTGCGGATAGTGTGTGTGGTCCTACTGGGGCCCTTTACTCTATCCTTAGTACTCCCCAGCCTGCTTTATTTCCACAGGGAGCTGTGGGAGGAGAGCCAAGAATGGACGCAGTTACTAGAAGCCAGCACACGTCTGCAGGAGTATGCTCTGAGAGTGCAGCATCATCAGCAACGGAGCCTCAACCCTCTACATCTGGAGCCCCTCAACCGGCTGCTGCGCCTGGTGAGTGTACGCTAACTAACACTACACACATTGACATGTCCTCCTCTAGCGACTCAGGCTATAATTGTGAGGCAGGTTTGGGCTGGTAGGCAGGGTGGCAGCATCAAATGTTCAGGATGATTAAACAGTTAGTTGCAGCACAGGTGCAATCAAAGGCAATCACCTCGGGGGTGGGGGACACTGCCTCCTGGCACTGGCTTATGGGGTTGCTCACTAAATGCCAAGATACACAGCGTCTAGGAAAGTTGCAGCGCATGGGGACACCTACCCGTGTCTAGTACACTCGTTGTACAGGCAACTTAAGACTAAAATTATTAAGACAATTCAGGAGGGTAGGTACGTTAATATATATGTAACATAAGAACAAAACAGGTGCAGCCCGATTCAAGTGTAGCAAATTTTAATACAAGTAAGTGCGCTTAGACAAATGTCTAAGCGCACTTACTTGTATTAAAATTTGCTACACTTGAATCGGGCTGCACCTGTTTTGTTCTTATGTTACAGTTTCCTTTCTTCTGGATGTGATGCGAAGAAACATCCTTACATCACAGGCAGCGTCTGTTCCTACACTCACACAAAGAAGGAGGACCCCTTCCATTCACGCTACAGATTGCAATGGTATCACTTCCGGCTCATGAGAGCAACCGGCTTTTCTCTCCACAGTAATTTAATTACTCCAGGAACGTAAGCGCCCTATACTTGCTTGCTTTTGCTTATCTACATTAATATATATGAATTGTCACCAGAAGCGTACAGGGCTAAAGAAAGGGTTCCGATGGCTCAGGGCCCAAAAAAGCAGGCAGGCCAGAGACTTATGAAGAATGGCAATGTGGTTTTAGGGTGCTGGACACTTGCTATATAGACAAATGGCCGGCCCAAGGGCACAACCTCTTTAAACCCCAGGATACATTTGAAAATATATCCACATGAGGTTTAAAGAAGGTGATATGTCGTTTCGCAGGAAGATGGTGTGTAATCCTAAACTGCATTTTGGGACATAAGATATGAACTTGTGGTCTAAATTGGGGCGGGAGCGCTCTTCTTCACCGCCCGTCATTGCAAGGCCTGGTTCTTCACGTTCAATGCCGCGCCTGAAGAAGCGGGGCAGGGAATGCTGGAAGTTTCAAGATAAGCAGTATGACAGGGCAACTAACTGTTCCTTTCGTCACATCTGCAAGTTCTGCAATGGACCTCACCCAGGAGTCGAGTGTAACAAGAAAAGGGAGTCAGGAGCAGATAAGTCCACACCTAGAGGGGGTCCTGGGGGAAAGGGCTCCAACTCCACTTAAAGCGGAGGCCATGGTGCCATGGTATTATGACTGATGCATTACCCTGACCAGAAGGCCACAAGGCTTCTTAGGGCGGGGCTAGCTGTGGGTTTCAAGATTCCTGTCCAGTCGACAGTTGTGGGGTCTATGGTGCACTGTAATCTGAAATCACACACGTAATTAGGGAAAAATAGGCCAAGGACTTGGCTATGGGTAGGGTGGCTGGCCCATTTAGGGAGCAACCTTTTCCAGACATGGTCATCTTACTTCTAGGGGTAGTACCTAAAAAAGATTCAGACAAGTTCAGCTTAAACCATCACTTGTCTTATCCTAAAGGGACATCCGTTAATGACGCAATTGACCCGGATCTAAGCTTGGTACACTACCAGTCCTTGGATGAGTCACCGGGGGTAGTGAGAGCGAAGGGGAAAGGAGCATTAATGGCCAAACTGGATATAGAGTCTGCTTTCAGACTGCTACCCCTCCATCCTTCTACCTTTCGTCTGATGGGAATTAAGTTTTATGGGGAATATTATGTGGATAAATGTATGCTATTGGGTTGCTGTTCGAGTGCTTCAGTTAATTTTGCATTGGGTAGTGCAGAAGGCCAGGCTGATTGTGATACTATTAAAGAGCTGCAATCGCTATAGGGCCTCCTTAATTTTGCGGGGAGGGCAATTCCCATGGGGAGGGCATTTAACCACAGGCTGGAAGGGCAATTAAAGGGTCCCAGGGGTACGCAGAAGCATTGTAAAGTAACAATGGAAATGAGGGAGGATCTGAAGGTCTGAGAAAGATTACTGGTACACTTTAATGGGATCTGCCTTTGGAGATCGGGTCCCGTCTTGAACCAGTCTCTGCATCAATTTACCGATGCAGCTGGGGGCTTTGGATACGGTACATATATCGATGGAGACTGGAGCGCAGCATCTTGGCCTGCAGAGTGGGTCGCTTCGGGCATCACAAGGAATATGGCCTTGTTAGAGCTATTCCCAATAGTGGCAGTTGTTGAGTTATTGGATGACAGACTGGCAAACAGTTCAGTAATCTTCTGGTCCGACAATATGAGTGTAGTATACACCATAAACCGCTAATCCGCGGCTTCGCCAGTGGTAGTGACATATCTAATGCACTTGGTTTTACGCTGCTTGCAGCTCAACATACGTTTCACTGCAAAACACGTGCCGGGAGTGCATAACATGATTGCTGATGCTCTTTCAAGATTTAAATGGGATCAGTTTAGGAGGGTAGCTCCCAAAGCAGCAGAGAAAGGATTAACCTGCCCACCATTTCTTTGGCAGTTGGCGGGGGCTGGGTAACCAATCTCTCATTAGTTCAGGCATCTCTGGCTTCCAAGACATGGAGAGCTGATGACGCACAACTCTACTTTTCCTTTGCTCCAGATACTACAGACCCAACATGCCGCATAAACAGTTGGTTAACAGACCTCATCGAATGGATGAATGCTAGCTGTCTCAAAGTGAACCCGGACAAAACAGAGTTACTCTTGGTGAGGGGACCCTGAGCATCACCCAACTGGCCTGGAGCTTGGAGACTCTGAACTTGTTAGTTCAGCAAAGGTACAAAACCTCAGAATGCTGATTGATACTGGACTATCTTTTAAACAGCAGATTTCCTCCATAATAAAATCTGCCTACTTTCATCTGAAAAACATAGCCAGGATACAACACTTAATTCCCCCGGATGATATGCCAACATTAATCCATGCATTTGTATCCTCTAGGCTAGATTACTGCAATGCACTTTACTTGGGCCTCCTAAAAAAAGAACTCCATCACCTTCAGACAGTACAAAACGCAGCAGCCAAACTATTGACCAATCAAACTCCTGCCACATAACACCTGTTCTCCACTCCCTGCATTGGCTTCCAATTAAATGGCGAACATATTTTAAAATTGGCCTGCTGACTTTCAAAGCCTTAAACAACCAAGGCCCACAGTACCTGAAAGAGCTCCTGACACCCTACATCCCATCCCGTTCACTTAGGTCAGCCAACACATCTCTCCTCTCAGTGCCAAGAATAAGGACAGCTTCAGAGCTTTCTGCCACGCTGCCCCTACTTTCTGGAACGCTTTACCGTGCGCAATCAGAGAGGCACCGTCCTTACAGACTTTTAAAAAAAAGCTAAAGACCCACCTCTTCCATCAGGCATTCAGTCCACTTATCTGACCTTCAGAAACTCCTAATTTTTCTGTCTTATGTTGGTATATTTGTAAAGTGCTTTGAGTCTCACAGGGAGAAAAGCGCTATATAAATCGCAAATTATAATGTACGAGACACATTGGAAGGGATGGAAGCGATTCAGTAAGCAGAAGGGTTTCTTGGTACATCGGTCTTCTCAGGTACACGTGCTTGAGTGGTTGGTGTGCTTGAGACAGGAAGGGGTAACTGTCAGCTCTAAGCAGGTTATCAGCTATAGCTTTCTTTAATAAAGCGCGGGGGTTGCCGGATTTCTCAACCTCCTTTTTGGTGAGGCAGGTCCTAAAAGTGTTGCTGTCTGCAACCAGAAAGGGGGAAATGGGGGAATTAAAATGGAGCATGTCAACCCATTGGATGATGGTCTGCTTTTGCTCGTCCCAAGATCCAATATGGATCAAGAGGGAAGGGGGGCATGGCTGCCCCTATGGCTGCCCCTAGCCAGACATGAATTTGCTGAATGCTGTCCGGTAAGGAATGTGGAAGCATTCTGCAAGGTTCATCCGGTCGGGTGCTAAGCAATTTCTCAATACATGAAGACGGCAGCTAACTGGCAGCATTTTAATTCCGTAAAGTATTGTCAAGGGTGGCTACAGAGTTGGGTTTAGACACGGTACGAGTTTCCCCACATTCTTTAAGGATAGGGGCTGCAACTAGCACAGCAGCTAGCGGGTCATCTTCAGCAGAGATTAAGCGGATAGGGTGCTGGAAGTCGGGTTGCTATCAGTCGTATATTCGCCCCTTGTCTGAGTAGTCCCGAGGGATACATCAGGGAGAAGGAAAGGGGAAGGGCACTTGCTCTTTCCTGGTGCAGTGGGAGGCTATAAAGGGATGTGTGTCTTGTGACATACAGTTTGGGCCGTATTTTACTCAACTTTATTATCATGCTGTTCTAGGCAAACCCCCCTCCATGTGTGGATTATAGGACACTCCTTTATCCACTGGGCAGCCATCAGGGCGCTTCATCCCCCAGATGGGCAGCAGCACGTTCAGGGCTAAAATTCGTTGGCTATGTCGCAGGGGTTTGACTTGGAAGGAGTAACCTGTCCTTCTCCAGGACACGCACAGGAGGTGGGGGGCAACCTCAAATTACTGTAGTGCAGTTTGGGGGTAACGATTTGGGGTCTATTCCAGCTTTAGATCTCATTAGGATAACTAGTGTGAACTTGAAGTGGTTGTGTGCTTGGCTGCAGGATATAAGGATAGGGTGGTCAAATGTGGTTGCACGACTGTGTTGGCGTTACATAGCTATGCAGAGAGCAGCATATAATGTCTGAAAAAAGGCGAATAGGGAGGTAGAGAGAATGGTCATGGCCTTGGGTGGCTTTGTCATTAGGCATGATATGATCACGGCTGACAACAAGGCCCTTTATCGCCCTGATGGAGTACACCTGACGGATGTTCATCAGGAAAGCCCTGTTATTGTTGTTATAATAAATAAAAATGAGTAAAAGAGTAATTCACAGTCACCTAGATTACAAGTTTTGCGCTAGTGTTTTAACGCTGAAAAAATGGCCATTTCAGCATTAAAACAGTAACGCAGCCATAGTCTTGTCGGTATAGCTGTACCGCAAGCATTTTAGCCTGTAACGCAACATCAGTCCCGCCTTCAAAAAATGACATTTTTGCATGGGATTTCCATAGCGCTGCCATTACAAGTTTTGCGGTGAGGCTAAAAAGCTTGCGTTCCAGCCTATACCGACATGATCCGTTCCGCAATCTGAGACCAGTAGTTATGAGTTTTACGCAACAAAGCTGTTACACAAATCTCATAACTAAAATGTTACAAAGTACACTAACACCCATAAACTACCTATTAACCCCTAAACCGAGGCCCTCCCACATCGCAAACACTAAATTAAATGTATTAACACTAAAAAGGCGCTTCCGACATCGCCGCCACTAATAAAATTTATTAACCCCTATTACGCCGATCCCCGACAGTGCCACCACTATAATAAAGTTATTAACCCCTATTCCCCCACACCCCAACATCGTCCACACTATAATAAAGATATTAACCCCTATTCTGCTGCTCCCCGACATTGCCACCACTAAATAAAGTTATTAACCCCTAAACCTCTGGCCTCCCACATCACTGCCACTAAATAAACCTATTAACCCCTAAACCACCAGCCCCCACATCGCAAAAAAATAAATTAAACTATTAACCCCTAAACCAAACAACCCCCTAACTTTAAATTAAAATTACAAGACCCCTATCTTAAAAAAAAATAAAAACTTACATGGGAAATTCAAAAAAACCTAGGTTTAAACTATGTATTAAACTAACATTACTATTACACTAAAATTAAAATAACTATGAATGAAATAAATTTAATTACACATAACAAAAACCTAACACTACTAAAAAAAAATCTACAGTTACAAAAAATGAAAAAAATACTAAATTACAAAAAATAACAAACACTAAATTACGAAAAATAACAAACAAAATTATCCAAAATAAAAACAATTACACATATTCTAATAGCCCTATAAAAAATAAAAAAGCCCCCCCCCTAAAAAAACCTAGCCTACAATAAACATAGCCCTTCAAATGGCCCTTTGTAGGGCACTGCCCTAAAGAAATCAGCTCTTTTACCTGAAAAATAAATACAAAGACCCCCCAACAGTAAAACCCAACCCCCAAAATAAAAAACCTAACTCTAACAAAACCTAAGCTACCCATTGCCCTGAAAAGGGCATTTAGCTCTTTTAAGAAAGCCCAAAACCCTAATCTAAAAAAAAAAAAAAAACCCCAAAAAAGTTCTAAAAAACCTAACACTATCCCCTGAAGATCCACTTACAGTGGCAACGAGAAGCCTTCATCTAGGTCTTCATCCATCCAGACGGCATCTTCTATCTTCATCCTGGCGGCACGGAGCGGGTCCATCCTGAAGACATCTGGCGAGAAGCATCCTCTTACTACGGTAGCCGCCGTATACTAAATCTTCAATGCAAGGGAGCCTTTTCAAAATAGCGTCCCTTGCATTCCTATTGGCTAGTTTGATTTTTGAAATTCAAATCAGCCAATAGGATGAGAGCTACTGAAATCCTATTGGTTCTTCAAATCAGCCAATAGGATGAGAGCTATTGAAATTCTATTGGCTGATTTGAGCAGTAGATTTAATTTTTTTAGTTGTGTTAGGTTTTTTTAATGTGTAATTTAATTTATTTACTTGATAGTTATTTTAATTTTAGTATAATATTAATGTTAGTTTAATTTATAGTTTAAACTTAGGTTTTTTTAATTTCCCAGGTAAGTTTGTATTTATTTTAAGATCGGGATCTTTAAATTTATTTAGTGGCAGTGATGTGGGAGGCCAGAGGTTTAGGGGGTAATAACTTTATTTAGTGTCGGCAATGTCAAGGAGCGGCAGAATAGGGGTTAATAACTTTATTATAGTGGCGGCAATGTTGGGGAGCGGCAGATTAGAGGTTAATAAATTTATGTAGGTGTCTGCGATGTCGGGGGCAGCAGATTAGGGGTGTTTAGACTTGGGGTATATGATAGGGTGTAACTTTTTTTCCGCATAAACATCAATGGGGATGCTTTACGGAGCTTTTCATTCTGCGATTGCAGGTGTTAGTTTTTTTTCTAACACTTTCTCCCCATTGATGTCTATGGGGAAAGCGTGCATGAGCACGTCAAAGCAGCGCTTGTATTTTGTGTGGTATGGAGCTCATCGACACCATATCGCACGCACAAGGTGGCTTTTTAGAAACTCGTAATGGCAGCGCTATGGAGGGTAAAATAATGCAACTTCTGTTGCGTTCATTTTGCACCCTCTATAGTGCAAAACTTGTAATCTAGGTGAGTGTTAGTTTCGAATTGAAATGCAATAGTTGGCAAACGACTGTTATGATTCAAATTTAAAAAAAAAAAAAAAAAAGTTTTTTATAGTTGTAAAGTTCTATATTTTTATACTGAAAAAAGGCCTGGTCGGTTACAGGGTGGCGCTATGAGTAATTTAGTATTTTCCTCTTGTGGCGGTCAGGCAAGAACCTTGGAGTGGGCACTGAGAGAGCAGAGTGACGGGCCGAAAAAACAAGGAGAGGTGAAGCCCACTAGGTGCCGGCCTAGGGATTCCTCTTAACATAACACATAACATAACACAACTCTCTCTTTCTCCCACTGAGCGTATGCAACCACATGCCACGCTGCAAACATAAGAGGGGCCTTGACCATCAATCAATAGGGGTTAACTTAGTGAGTAGATGCTGCTACCCGTTATGAGGAACTTGCTACAAGTTCATTTATTATTATTATTGAAAAGTTGCCTAATATTTGACAAATATTAGCCAGAGTTAAATTATGTTTATTTAATAAACGTGACCGTGACCGGTCTTTCTCACAAGTCATGGTGTTGTGTTTTATCTATAAGTTTATTAGTTTAGAGAACGTATGACGTAATAGGAGGTTTATCCCTTATGGATTGCAATAAAAATGTTTTCACAGATTGTAATGGTTTGGAAAGGGAGAGGATATATATGTAATTATATATTAGTCGTAATTATTTTCTTTCCAGATCATCTAATATTAGTGGTTACCTGAATATTGTAAGGCCTTAAACAGTTTTGGTGAAATATAAAAGATATAAACATTAAATAAAGTAATACAATCTATCAAAAGTAAACAAGTAAATAACACATAATAAGTAAACAATAAATAAACAAAGAAAATTCACAACAATTAAATTTAAGATATATGTATAAAAAAAATGTTTATGGGATCTAAATAGTAAGGAAATTTTCCAAAACAAGGACCATATACTTTTAGCAGTATAGTGTTAACAAAGTTTTTGTTAATCTATGCAATTTCTCAAAGTCTCATTCTTTCATACTGCAGTAATGGACTGAATGATTCTGTATTAAAACTACCACCCTCAAAAAGAAATCTGAATTTATTATCCAGGTGACAAAGAGAATAGGAAAACAGACCCAGTTTTGCCCTCGAGGATATGTCTAAAGTTATGATGGCCTGCTGTGGATAGGACTGGGCAATGGCTTGTTTGATACAACAATATTAGTCAGCCGGAGGCTGATCCTATGCTTTGTAGGAATATATTTTCATTTTGGGTAGAGGCCAAGTAGCTTTAGATTAGAACAAAGTTTGTCAAAGTGCAAAAGTGACAGTCCAAACATGCATTTACATTTTCCAAGCGATGGCTTATTTTTGCAAACTTTGAATGGAAAGTTAATTATTCTTTATTGTCAATGCTATGGTGTCATTTTGACTGACATTGCTACCCATGGGATTAAGCTCATCAATCTGTCAATATACACTATACTGGGCTAGATCAAGAGGCATGCTAACCAATATTGTACCTGCGCTATCTTGCACACAAATTACAACGGATTCCCTCGAACACAAATTTAGCATGCGTCGGGTTTGCAAGCGTGGATATCTAGCATAAAGTGTAAGAGTTCAAAAAGTGTGCACCAAACACAACATGAATTTACTAAACTAAAGTGCAACACTCATAAATACACTATCTGAAAAAAAAAATATGCACCGTATTTTTCGCTCCATAAGACGCATCTGACCATAAGACGCACCAAGTGAGGAAAACAAAGAAAATATTCTGAATCAAATGGTGCAGTAAACTATTTAACAGAATAATAGAACAGCAGTCAACAGTGGAATAAAGAACCATCATCATATATGAAGCATGGTTAGACTTGCAAATCCTGCAGTCTGCCCTTTCTATTCTTAGAATTAAAAGATAAACATTTTTCAGATCTAAATTACAGGAAATTAAGGAAAAATATATTGAAAATCTATTTATTTTATTTGATAATCCTGTCCCTTTAACAACAGGTGAATCTTAGCCAGAGGAGGCCGTTCCTAACTACAACATATTTGGGATCCGACTCTGTTAGTTGTTCTCAGGTATGTGGTCACATATACAATCATCGGCTGGCAGTGGCACAGACAGTTGAGTTACTAAGTTGAGTATAGCCTCCTTACCAGCGCAAAGTCTTCTTCTTGTATGATTCAGAAGCAGCGCGCACACAGCCAGTAAGCCACTCCCACACTCAGTCACTGCACCCACGCTCCCAGATAGTCTGACACTTAGAGACAGTGCTGCGCAGTACGTAACGTAAGGTTAGTGTACAGTACACACAGCCTCAGGAGGGCATCAGATGATAACTCGACGTTGAGAAAATGACGTCACTGGCGCTAGTGAAGTGAAAACTTTAAATAACGACTGGGTGGCTATCACATTCGCTCCATAAGATGCACAGACATTTCCCCTTACTTTTGAAGGGGAAAAAAGTGCGTCTTATGGAGCGAAAAATACGGTATATAAATATTAATAAAAATGTATATAAGGGTTAAAAGTTATATTGTATATGTTGTCATGATCCTCCCGTTCATCGCCGTGTCGCCGCGGCTCCCGGATCTTCTCAGTGTAAATGACGTCACGTTGCTTAGCAACGTGACGCGTCCTCTGACACTCCCTCTGATGACGTCGCCGCTCCTGCCTTTAAACCACGGCGGGAGATCTTACTCGGGGCCCGTTTGTTTGATTATTCTGGCGTTGTGAGTACTATTTTTGAACCTGTCTGACTTTGCTTCTGATTCTGGATTCCGACTACTGCCTGCCTGACCTAGCTTATGCCTTTTCCCTACTACTGATGCCTGGATACCGACTACTGCCTGCCTGACCTAGCTTATGCCTTATCCCTACTACTGATGCCTGGATACTGACTCTTGCCTGCCTGACCTTGCTTTTGCCTAGTCCCTTTATCTATCTCTGGATATATATTGCCTTTGCCTGTCAGCTTCAGTCTTGTCCTGCTACAGCCTTGCCTTAAGTAAGCTTAATCTTTTGTTTGTTGCAAACCTACTTAAAGGGACATTTTCTTTTACAAACTGCTAAAAAGAACTTTATCTTTGTTTGTTGCAAATCTGCTTAAAAGACATTTACTTTTACAAACTGCTATAAAGGATCTTTATCTTTTGTTTGTTGCAAGCCTGCTTAAAGGGACATTTACTTTTACAAGCTGCAAAAGAGAACTTTGTCTTTTTGTTTGTTGAAGACCTGTTTAAAGGGACATTTACTTTTACAAGCTACAAAAGAGAACTTTGCCTTTTTGTTTGTTGCAAACCTAATTAAAGGGACATTTACTTTTACAAGCTGCTTAAAGAGAACATTATCTTTTATATATTGCAAAACCTGCTTAAAGGGACGTTTACTTCTACAAATTGCTAAGTGAACTTTTATCATTTGTTTGATTCATCTTCTAAAAGGAACGCTAACTCTTTTGTGGCTATTCTGCTTAAAGGAACAATTATTATTTTTTGTACCTATCGTATTTGTTTCCTGAGTGGGTCACGTCCTGGTTATTTCTCAGTGTGCTAGCGTGTGTTTTACTTTTCACGCTAGCAGTTGGGTTAAACCCCGGACTGATTCCTAAACGGCTGACATTACAAACGGGCATAAATGGACCCCACTGAATTATCCATGGCCGTGGCTCACCAGGGACAACTACTGGGATCTCATGCTACCCACTTGCAATCCCTGGATTCTAAGCTGGATCAAATAACTGCTTTATTACAAAGTTTGGTTCCTCCTGCACCTCCCAATCCTAATCCTAATGAGGCATTACCTCCTTTGATCCCAAACAACCAGTCTCAAGTACAACTGAGTCCCAGGATACCTCTTCCGGATAAGTATGATGGGAATCCTGAAGACTGTAGGGGTTTTCTGAATCAGTGCCGTCTCCATTTCCGAAATAGCCCTACTCTCTTTGCTACTCCCTCTTCGAGAATTACATTCCTTATTTCCTTAATGAAAGGAAAAGCTTTGGCTTGGGTATCACCTTTGCTAGAAAAGAATGATCCTATACTTTTGGATGTAGATGCATTTCTCTCTGTATTTTCAAATGTATTTGATAAACCTGGAAGATCTTCCGCTGCTGAGGCGACTCTCTTAGATTTACGACAAGGAAGTCAACCAGTTTCTCAATACGCTATTGAGTTCCGCACACTTGCCTCTGAAACTACTTGGACTCAGGGAGCACTTAGAGCCGCTTTTCGTAAAGGACTTTCTGAGCGTCTCAAGGATGAATTGGTGTATCGGGAACTTCCAGAATCCTTGGAAGCCTTAATAAATCTTTGTATCAGTCTCGACGCCAGATTTCGTGAACTCCAACAAGAAAGGGATAGAACACAGAGGTCATCAACTCGAACTCCTTTTCGTTTGGCTCCTCGTTTTTCTAATCAAGTCACTCCTGTCTCTCCTACTCCTGATCAGGCTGAACCTATGGAAGTAGGAAGCATAAAATTAACAGAGACTGAACGCTTGAGAAGACGTTCTCTTGGCCTGTGTTTGTACTGTGGCCTTAAAGGGCATTTATTAAGGGATTGTCCTACCAGGCCAGTAAAAGCCAGGGCTTAACTTTTGTCCAGGGAACTGAGTTAAGCCAAAAAAGTAGTCATTCCCTATACAAGAAACTCTTTGTTCCAGTAACCCTTCAAGTTGGACATAGTAAGATACATACCCAAGCTCTTGTTGACTCTGGTGCAGGAGGTGTGTTCATTGACTCCACATTTGTCTCTACTCCTCAATTTCCCATCATTTTGGGACTTCCCTGGCTCCAAGTACATAATCCTACTTTTTCTTGGACTTTTGGCGAACTCACCTCCTGGGGCTCAACATGCCAGACTAAATGTCTTCAAAAGATCACTAAGTTACCACTCACTATCGCTCTCACAATCGAAACTCCGGACTCTCTACCTATGCCTTATCATGATTTTGTGGATGTTTTCTCCAAGAAGGAAGCTGAACGTCTTCCTCCTCACCGTCCTTTTGATTGCCCCATTGATCTTCTTCCTGGGGCTACTTACCCTCGAGGCAAGACATATCCACTTTCTAGACCTGAAAACGTGGCTTTGGAAGAATATATTAAAGACAATCTGGCTAGAGGATTTATTCGACCCTCCTCTTCTCCTGTAGGGGCTGGTTTCTTTTTTGTAGGAAAGAAGGATGGCGGACTACGACCCTGTATTGATTACAGAGGACTAAATCAAATTACCATCAAGAACAGTTATCCTCTACCCCTTATTCCTGAACTGTTTACTTATCTTCAAGGATCCACCATATTTACCAAACTTGATCTACGTGGGGCATACAATCTTATCCGTATACGCAAGGGAGATGAATGGAAGACTGCTTTTAACGCTCGATTTGGGCATTACGAGTATCTGGTCATGCCTTTTGGGCTATGTAATGCTCCTGCAGTTTTTCAACATTTTGTGAACGAGATTTTTCGTGATTTTTTGAATATCTTTGTCATCATATACCTTGACGATATCCTGATTTTTTCTCAAAACCACCAAGATCATGTGCACCACGTCAAGAGAGTACTTCAACGTTTAAGAGATTACCATCTGTTTGCTAAGCTGGAGAAATGTTCATTCCATCAAAAATCCATACCCTTTCTGGGTTATGTAATATCTGCATCTGGATTTGAAATGGATCCTACTAAACTTTCTGCCATTTTGGATTGGCCTAGACCTGATTCTCTGAAGGCTCTGCAACGTTTTCTGGGCTTCGCCAACTATTACAGGAAGTTCATCAAAGATTTTGCTACAATTACTTCTCCTCTTACTTCTCTCACTAGAAAGGGGCAAAATTGTAAAGAATGGCCTCCTGAGGCTATTGAAGCTTTTGAGTCTCTCAAAGAAGCTTTTTCTTCTGCACCTATTCTCCGTCACCCGAATCCAGATTTTCAGTTCATCCTGGAAGTTGATGCTTCCTCTGTTGCTGCTGGAGCTGTTCTTTCCCAACGAATTCCTGATACTGGAAAAATTCATCCTGTTGGATTCTTCTCTAAAAAGTTCACTCCTTCTGAATTTAACTATGACGTAGGCAATAAAGAGTTGCTTGCCATTAAAATGGCCCTGGACGAATGGAGGCATTGGCTGGAGGGTACCTCTTTGCCGTTTACCATACTCACAGATCATAAAAACCTTCTTTATCTCCAAACGGCCAAACGATTGAATTCCAGACAAGCACGTTGGTCTTTATTCTTCTCCCGGTTTCACTACAATTTGTCCTATATACCCGGTTCTAAAAACATTAAAGCAGACGCCCTTTCCAGACAATTTCAAGATACCCCAATTCCTGAGTCTGGTACCATTCTCCAACCTCATGAAGTCATAGCCCAGTTATCAACTTCCTGGTTACAAGATTTACAGTCTGCTCAAAAGAATCTTCCTTTGTCCTGTAAACCTCCTGATGGTCTACTCTTTGTTCCTGAACGCCTTCGTTCCAAGATCCTATTTTGGGCTCATGATAGTCCCCTCTCTGGACATCCTGGCATTAGTAACACCGCTCGAAATCTCAAACAACATGTCTGGTGGCCCACTCTCTCTCAAGATGTTAAAGATTATGTCTCAGTATGCACACAATGTGCCACTAACAAGTCTCCTCGTCAACTTCCTTCTGGTTTGCTCCAACCGTTGCCCATACCTCATCAGCCTTGGACTCATGTATCCATGGACTTTATCACCGACCTCCCTTTTTCAGCTGGAAACAACACTATTTGGGTGGTGGTCGACAGGTTCACTAAGACTGCTCATTTTGTTCCCTTACCCGGCTTACCGTCTGCCAAAAGACTTTCTGAACTTTTTATTTTGCATATTGTGAGAATACATGGATTTCCTCTGGATATCGTTTCAGATAGAGGGGTACAGTTTGTTTCCCGATTCTGGAGATCACTTTGTAAACACTTTGGAACAACAATTTCTCTGTCTATTTCACATCATCCACAGTCTAACGGCCAGACTGAAAGGGTAAACCAGTTTTTTGAAACATATCTTAGACATTATGTGGATCATTTTCACTCTAACTGGACCTCTTATCTCCCATTAGCTGAATTGGCTCATAACGCTCTGTATAATTCCTCCCTTCAGACCTCTCCTTTTCATGCGGCCTACGGATACCAACCCAGAACATTTCCTTTGCATACTTCTTCCACAGAAAATCCTGCTTCTGATCTTTCTGCCCGAAGATTAACTCGTCATTGGCGGAGAATACATCATATTCTTTCTGTGGCTTCCAAACGTTACAAGTTCTATTCAGATCTTCGACGGAAGAAGGCTCCCAAGTACCGTCCTGGTGACAAAGTTTGGATTTCTTCCCGTTATCTTCGCCTAAAACAACCTTCTACCAAACTGGGACCATGATATGTGGGTCCTTTCCGAATACTGGGTCAAGTGTGTTCCACTGCTTACCGGGTGGCTTTACCCAAGACTCTCAAAGTATTCCACGTGTCTCTTCTGAAACCTATGTTGTCTAACAGATATTCTAAACCTATTTCCAAGCCTCCACCTCTTTTTGTTCATGGACACCCTGAGTTTGAGGTCAGCCACATTCTAGATTCCAAACTCCGTGGCAAGAAATTGTATTATCTCATTCATTGGAAAGGATATCCAGTCACGGAACGATCCTGGGAGCCGGCTCATCAAGTGAATGCTCCTACCTTGATAAAGGCCTTCCACAAGTCTCACCCTGCTAGGCCTGGTCCTGTCCCCGGAGGGGTCCTTGAGGAGGGGGGTGCTGTCATGATCCTCCCGTTCATCGCCGTGTCGCCGCGGCTCCCGGATCTTCTCAGTGTAAATGACGTCACGTTGCTTAGCAACGTGACGCGTCCTCTGACACTCCCTCTGATGACGTCGCCGCTCCTGCCTTTAAACCACGGCGGGAGATCTTACTCGGGGCCCGTTTGTTTGATTATTCTGGCGTTGTGAGTACTATTTTTGAACCTGTCTGACTTTGCTTCTGATTCTGGATTCCGACTACTGCCTGCCTGACCTAGCTTATGCCTTTTCCCTACTACTGATGCCTGGATACTGACTACTGCCTGCCTGACCTAGCTTATGCCTTATCCCTACTACTGATGCCTGGATACTGACTCTTGCCTGCCTGACCTTGCTTTTGCCTAGTCCCTTTATCTATCTCTGGATATATATTGCCTTTGCCTGTCAGCTTCAGTCTTGTCCTGCTACAGCCTTGCCTTAAATAAGCTTAATCTTTTGTTTGTTGCAAACCTACTTAAAGGGACATTTTCTTTTACAAACTGCTAAAAAGAACTTTATCTTTGTTTGTTGCAAATCTGCTTAAAAGACATTTACTTTTACAAACTGCTATAAAGGATCTTTATCTTTTGTTTGTTGCAAGCCTGCTTAAAGGGACATTTACTTTTACAAGCTGCAAAAGAGAACTTTGTCTTTTTGTTTGTTGAAGACCTGTTTAAAGGGACATTTACTTTTACAAGCTACAAAAGAGAACTTTGCCTTTTTGTTTGTTGCAAACCTAATTAAAGGGACATTTACTTTTACAAGCTGCTTAAAGAGAACATTATCTTTTATATATTGCAAAACCTGCTTAAAGGGACGTTTACTTCTACAAATTGCTAAGTGAACTTTTATCATTTGTTTGATTCATCTTCAAAAAGGAACGCTAACTCTTTTGTGGCTATTCTGCTTAAAGGAACAATTATTATTTTTTGTACCTATCGTATTTGTTTCCTGAGTGGGTCACGTCCTGGTTATTTCTCAGTGTGCTAGCGTGTGTTTTACTTTTCACGCTAGCAGTTGGGTTAAACCCCGGACTGATTCCTAAACGGCTGACATATGTCTTTGCACTACAGTGAATTTTATGATCCAAGGTCTGCAAAGACACTGACAAAAAACAGTGTCTACAGCAAGACACAGGCTAGGTAAATCAGAGGTAACACTAGTATATCTAGAGACATGCTTTTATCACATATATGACACTGGATGATAGAAATATGACAACCATGTCATATTTGGAATCAAACTAATTCTCGTGATGTTGCAAGGGGATTGCTTATCTGTGTTTATATACTGGATATTCATAACAAAAAGTTATAAGTTGTTCTATCATTTCCACCAAGGATTTAGAGTTTTATGACATGCCATAAATGAGAGGGGTGGTCACTCTATTTGCCCACTAAAAAAGGGGCCTGAACAGAAATCTGATCTTAAAGATCTTATCATTGCGTTATTCTACATGGGAAGCTCTTCATAACAGGGTGTCTGAACAGTTTCAAATTCCATTTCCCTGAAAGCAGAAAGGCATATGTCTTCTGGAAAGTTATAGGTTCTTTAATATATTCTCCTCTTGTTTTAATTTTTTTTGCTGTGTGTAGTTTTATTTGTTAACATCTTTTTCTTATATCAATGCACTGTGACTCTTTATTTTTTTCTCACAATAAACATTCCTTATTAAATTTTGTATAATATTTGAACCAAGTTACTGAAAGAGACTGGTATAATATTATTACTTGGGTTGTTTTTTTTAGATTAATGTTTGCTAAATTTTGTTTGGGACCTTTAATCTGTTAGCCTGTGTTTTACTTACAATTCCCTATGTAATAATTTTAGGTGGTGGCAGCATATAGACAGTATAGTGTGAGTAGCCTTAAAAGGGAATTTTGGCCATTTGTTATAGGTCTAGAACAGATTAGAAAGTGTGTGTAACCCTTGCACCCACTGAACTAAGTCACAGGCTTACCTGGAGTGGCTAGACTGTAAAAAATAGGTTAACCCTTTCTGTCCCACTAGTGCAGAGTTGGCTAACCCTGTATGTTACAGTATATGACAAGTTATTTGAAAGTAAAGTTCTATAATGTATATATGTATATCTAAATATGCATATGTTTGTATATTTATGTGGATATATGTGTAGATATATGTATATTTATATATATTTACATAGTTATATACACATTTATACACATGTATTTAAATATATACTTGTATATATATATATATATATATATATATATATATATATATATATATATACATATACTTTAGAACGCTTTCAACTCAAACATGAACAAACTTTTTTATTTAATTTTAATATTTTATCATGCTTTTTATTGTGTATTTACTTTAAATATGTTACATGTCTATGTTCTTCACATAATAGAAAATGTTCTTAATATTTTGAAATATAAATTCCTATATATATCTGTATATATCTATAACTGTATATATGTATATATATATATATATATATATATATATATATATATATATAGATAGATAGATAGATAGATAGATAGATAGATAGATAGATAGATAGATAGATAGAGAGAGAGAGAGAGAGAGAGAGAGAGAGAGAGAGAGAGAGAGAGAGAGAAAATAACTCATTGTGTAGTTCATTAACAAATCTAGACAGGCCAGAAGGCTTGTAATTTCCACAGAAAACCTCTGGAATACATTATTTCCAGTGCAGCAAATGATTCTGGGTAAGATATGCAAAATCAGTTCACAATGACACACCTTTTTACTTCGTGTCTGCTTCTCAGCAGATTCCCTTAACACCAAAGCATTGCTGTTCACACAGCTTATAAGCTGAGGAAGCGCATGAGAGCATGCGCAAAACATGTCAGATAATATGAAGCTGCTGCTATCCACTATCTGCTGAATAAACTCATCCTGACATTTGGCTACCAGTCCGCTATTCTGTCTTGTTTTTCCCATTTTATTTATATATATATATATATATATATATATATATATATATATATATATATATATATATATATATATATATACACAGTATATATATATATATATATATATATATATATATATATATATACAGTATCTCACAAAAGTAAGTACACCCCTCACAGTTTTGTAAATATTTTATTATATCTTTTCATGTGACAACACTGAAGAAATGACACTTTGGTACATAGTGAAGTAGTGAGTGTACAGCCTATATAACAGTGTAAATTTGCTGTCCCCTGAAAATAACGCAACACACAGCTATTAATGTCTAAACCGTTGGCAACAAAAGTGAGTATGCCGCTAACTGGAAATGTCCAAATTGGGCCCAAAGTGTCAATATTTTGTGTGGCCCACCATTATTTTCCAGCACTGCGTTAACCCTCTTGGGCATGGAGTTCACCAGAGCTTCACAGGTTGCTACTGGAGTCCTCTTCCACTCCTCCATGATGACATCACGGAGCTGGTGGATGTTAGAGACCTTGCGCTCCCTCACCTTCTGTTTGAGGATGGCCAACAGATGCTCAATAGGGTTTAGGTCATGAGACATGCTTGGCCAGTCCTTTACCAAGGCAGTAGATGTCTTGGAGGTGTGTTTGGGGTTGTTATCATGTTGGAATACTGCCCTGCGGCCCAGTCTCCGAAGGGAGGGGATCATGCTCTGCTTCAGTATCTCACAGTACATGTTGGCATTCATGGTTCCCTCAATGAACTGTAGCTCCCTAATGCTGGCAACACTCATGCAGGCCCAGACCATGTCATTCCCACCACCATGCTTGATTGTAGGCAAGACACACTTGTCTTTGTACTTCTCACCTCGTTGCCGCCACACACGCTTGACACCATCTAAACCATATAAGTTTATCTTGGTCTCATCGGACCACAGGACAGGGTTCCAGTAATCCATGTCCTTAGTCTGCTTGTCTTCAGCAAACTATTTGCGGGTTTTCTTGTGCATCACCTTTAGAAGAGGCTTCCTTCTGGGACAACAGCCATGCAGACCAATTTGATGCAGTGTGCGGCATATGGTCTGAGCACTGACAGGCTGACTCCCCACCCCTTCAACCTCTGCAGCAATGCTGGCAGCACTTATACGTCTATTTCCCAAAGTTCTGATTGGAAACCTTTCCTGTGAAACCGCTGTATGGTCTTGCCCACCGTGCTGCAGCTCAGTTTCAGGGTCTTGGCAATCTTTTTATTGCCTAGGCCATCTTTATGTAGAGCAACAATTCTTTTTTTCAGATCCTCAGAGAGTTATTTGACATGAGGTGCATGTTGAACTTTCAGTGACCAGTATGAGAGAGTGTTAGTGCGATAACACCAAATTTAACACACCTGCAGCCATTCACACCTGAGACCTTGTAACACTAACAAGTCACATGACACCGGGGAGGGAAAATGGCTAATTGGGCCCAATTTGGACATTTGCATTTAGGGGTGTACTAACTTTTGTTGCCAAGGGTTTAGACATTAATGGCTGTGTGTTGAGTTATTTTGAGGGGACAGCAAATTTACACTGTTATACAGACTGACAGACTGTACACTCACTACTTTACATTGTAGCAAAGTGTTATTTCTTCAGTGTTGTCACATAAAAAGGTATAATAAAATATTTACAAAAATGTGAGGGGTGTACTGACTTTTGTGATATACTATATATATATATATATATATATATATATATATATATATATATATAAAATTATTATTATATTTATTTATTTTTTAAATAATTATATATACAGTCATGGCCACTTCTGTCAAATAATGCACCACTTCGCCCAAAAAAATTGTTGAAATTACAAATGTTTAGGCATTCTCATGTTTATTTATTTTGTTTGTATTGGTATGACACAAAAAAAGTGAAGATAAAAAGCCAAATCTGACACATTCCACACAAAACTCCAAAAATGGACTGGTACCCACAATTTAATATTTGGTTGCACTTCCCTTGAAAAAAATAACTGAAATCAATCGCTTCCTGTAACCATCAATGAGTTTCATACACCTCTCTACTATAATTTTGGACCACTCTTCTTTCACCAACTGCTTCAGGCCAAATTGGAAGGGTTCCTTTTCCCAACTGCTATTGTGAGATCTATCCACAGGTGCTTTATGGGATTGAGATCTGGACTCATTGCTGGCCAGTTCAGTACTCTCCAGCGCTTTGTCTTAAACCATGTCTGGGTGCTTTTTGACGTGTGCTTTGGGTCAAGGTCCTGCTGTAAGACCCATGACCTCTGATGGAGACCCAAATTTCTGACACTGGACCCGACATTGCACCACAGAATGTTATTTATTATTTCATAATGCCATGCACACAGTCAAGACATTCAGTGCCTGAAGCAGCAATGCAAACCCAAAACATCGGTGAACCTCCACCATGTTTGACTGTAGGGTATTTTTTTTTTTTTTAAAAAGCTTCATTTCTTTTACTAATAACAGTAGAATAATGGGCTTTGCCAAAAATCTGTAATTTTGTTTAGTCTGTCCACAGCGTATTCTCCCAAAAGGATTTTTGACTTCCTCAGGTAAGTTTTGGCAAACTCCAATCTGACTTTTTTATGTTACTGTGTCAGCAGTGGGGTCCTCCTGGATCTCCTACTATAGCGTCCCTTTTCACATTTATACCTTGCGCCTGAAGGTCAGCTTGAATTTGTCAGGAAGTTGATTGAGGTTCTTTATCCACCATTGGAACAATCCTTCTTTGCAATCTTTGATCAATATTTCTCTTTCGTCCAAGGCCAGGGAGATTAGCTACAGTGCCATGGGATGTAAACTTCTTGACAATGTTGCGCACAGTGCGCTCATGACCTATGTAAAACACAAAGCTGAAGAATAAACCAACAATAGTCCCAAGATTGAGATGATGGCCAGACTCCAGCTGCAGGCAACTCTCCCCAAAGGTAGAATCAATAAAAGAAATCTGCAAAACAGGAAGGAGGCACCTCATAGAATAGTAACGTCTGTACAAGAATAACACTTAGATAAGACAAGTGTAAACTCACATAGTCGGGGGCATCTACAGTGCTATAGGGTGCAAGCCAAGACCACTTGGCAGACTATCTCCCGGGAACCAGCTTCTGATCACATGATGATACATTCACCAATCAGGATCTTCGCTACAATAGCGTCAAGGATGGTTTCCTCAGTGTATCCACCAATCGGCTAGCCCAAACCGGGTGGGTGTCAAAAGCAAAATATATAGTAGAACGGGGTGAAGTAAAATCTGTTAATGAAAACAAATAGTTAAAACAGCAACGCGTTTCTCAGCTACAGTGCTGTTTCATCAGGCTGTGAATAAAATACAAACCCCTCGCTCTATTTAAACCCTCCCCTTGACCAATCACTGATCAATGTATACTACACACCCTAAACAGATGTAACGCTTGTACTGCAATGTAAAGGAATGTAAATGTTACCCTCCCTTTAACCAATTGCTGATCGATCTATGTTACACACCCTAGAAAGATGCAACGCCTATACTACAAAATCTAGAATTATAAAAGCAACCATTGGTTATTAAAGTGACAAATGTTATATTAAACTATATGGACATAGAGCTCTAACATCCAAGACGCAATTTCCATTTTTGTAAAATAGATTAAGGTGAACCATACAAATGAAAACAATGTGAGATGGTATATAATAGACATCAATATACATATAAATAACAAAGGTTTAACAATAACTAATCATAGAGCATCTATACTTGTGATCCTACCATGCATAGAAATTTAAATATCATTAATGTCCCATATGGGAGGTGTAATCTCAGGAAAAAAATCATCTTATTTTTGTGTAAATTAATGCAATAAATTTAGTTAAAAACTCACTATGGTGATATATTATAGTAAAATATTATTCTAAATTACACCACAAGTGTAATATACTATGTGAAAAATAATAATCTTAATAGAAAGTGAGTGTGAAAAAGATTCCTTAAGGTAATCTATAATTATCAAACTAGTATTGGCCATAACATAGTGTATAATTCTTAGTACAAAAACAAATAACCATAAACGTTAAGCTAAATCCTAAATAATGATAAAGAGTGTATAAAAATGATTCAGCTATCAATTATATAGCTTAAATTAATAAGTGATACAAATGAATAGATAAATATATGTGTGAATGAGCTGGCATAGTCAATGGAAGACTACAAAATCCACATTCATATTGAGACCACCAGGATGGATTGTTCTCAGTTTTTGGATCCAGTGGGCCTTTCTCTGTCTAAGCCTGAAAAATCGATTGTATAAGTGGGATTTAGGTACATATTTGATGGGTATAATAGTGAAACACTCCAAATTGCCATTATGTTTCACATTACAATGTCTTGGAACACTATGAAATTTGTAAATGTTCTTCATATTGCAGTAGTGCTCAGACCATCTGATACTAAGGTGTATGCAGGTGCGGCCAACATACTGGATGCCGCAGATGCAAGACAGAAGATACACCACATAGCTGGATGAACAAGATATGCCACCCACTAATGGATACACCTTCTTAGTCACAAAAGACTGGAAGTTGTTCTTGTGGTGCTCAATGTGAATACACATTTTGCATCTCCTATTCCCGCATCTAAAATTTCCCCTATGGGGCCCACTGTTTTTCTTATTATCAATAGGACTGGAGATGTTTTTCTTAAGTTTCACTACCTTACTAGGTGCCTTGCTAGGGATATTATACCCACGCACACATGGTATATCCTGAGGTCTTCTGTTTTAAAGGGCCAAATTTTATTGATTCAGAAAGAAAATTCTATATTAAATGTCTTTCCAATTTAATTTTATTATCTAATTTGCTTCATTCTCTTTATATACTTTGCAATGCACTACTGGGAGATAGCTGAATGCACTGGGTGAGACAATAACATGAGGTATGTGCTGCCACTAATCAGCAGCTCCTGGTATTTTGTTTCGAAAAAGGATATCAAGAGAACAAAGTAAATTAGATAACAGAAGTAAACTAGAAAGTTGTTTAAAATCGCATGCTATATTTGAATCATGAAAGATAAAATTTGGGTTTCATATCCCTTTAAGGTTGTTTATGTTGTCAATCAACATATTTTTAAAAGTAGTTTAGTAGATTACTATCAATTTATCAAGTTCTTCAAATACCACATATCACATTACTCTTCTCCTAAGTTTGCAGACATCTTGTTGTTGTCATAGCGTGTAAATAGACACTGGACTAGACTACAAGTGGAGCACTACCATTTTAGATCTATTGTGTGCCAAACATTGCTCAAGCTACATTCATTTATTTTTTAAAGTAATATATTAGCTCTCAAACGAAATCAAGGCTGTTCTAAAATTTGGATTTCAGATAGCGCAGGGGCGCTAAATCCCTTACATAATAGACTTCTATAGGACGCTGAAAAACTCCTGTCTGTTATCTCTTGTGGGTGAAGTAAAAGGCCAAACAGATCTTTAATAAATGTTAAACTATGATTTTATATTGGAATATATGTTTAAAACACTGCACATTTACATGCATATGTACACATATATACATTTGTACACACACATATATACATACCTATGTACACACACATACATACGCATACATGCATATGCACACACATACATTTACATACATATGAATGCACAAATACATATATATACACGCATACATACACATTTACATACAGTATGTACACAAACTTACATACACATTCATACATATATATATATATACACACACACACACACACACATACACACATATATATATATATATATATATATATTTATATTTATATCTTAATGCTCATTTGAATATATTACCCAGAGTTCTCTGATGCATTGGCTACAATGTGCATGGAATCCAATTTCACACATTTTTCCTTTGGTAAACCAATCTTTTTTTTATTATTATTTAAAGTAAATGTATCATTTTCTTAACATAAAAACATAATACTGGTGATCGTGCATTCCATTCTGTCTCTGGCCTGAAAATAACCTCTTTTCTGAAGTGTTAAGACTATTTTAACAATGTTATGATCCTCATTGTTTTTACTTTTCAAGGTTGCACAGTTCTAGAAGTTCAGTAACCCTTTCTAATGAAATAAATACAATGTAGAATGAAGAACAAATAATGTGTTGTGTTAGTCAAATCAATTAGTAAAAAACAGAACTGTGTCTTCAAATGACACCAATTAAGAGCTAGTTTACAAGTTGAGAGCAAAATATCAATTCTGCGAAAGCGATATTTGCGATCAGCTTAGTAATACCAGTTCACGTAAATGTGCTATGGTATTACAAGTGAGGTGCAATGCAAACGCAACCTTGCGTTTGCATTGCATGGAAACATTGCACTCATGGGAGCCTCGTTCTCATGCTGTGAGCCTCTTTCTCATGCTGTGAGACATGAGAACTAGTGCATTGAAGGGGGTAAGTCGCGCAGCGATGGGCAGCAAATATAAATATAAATGTACATTTTTTTTAATTTATTTTTTTATTCTACATTTTTTTTAATTTTTTTTTTTTTTTGTAAAGGGACCTCATGTTATTTTGGGGGCAATTGGGGGACATTTAAAGAATTAACCAGAGGTCTTTTATGACTGGTTATTAATTGTGCGCCTGTAAACGGGCAAATATGCCATTTGCGAGCGTGCAATCAATTAGCTCTCCTCTTGTAATCTAGTCCTAAAGCAGATATAATTGTGCTTTGTGAAGTAACCAGACTTCAATAAGCAATTGTAATAATTAAAGGGACATCCAAATGCAAAAATGTTACACACTTTATTTTCATCTTATTCCATCATAAAGATTTATTCTACCAGCTCTATGGGATTTTGTGATGCTACAGAAATAAATTAAAATAATAGACATGTGCGGTTCGTTTCGGATTTATTCGGAAATTCTGTAAATTCTGTAAATTCGGAGATTCGGATCGATTCGAATTTCCGAATTAAAATACTTCTGAATCTACCGAATGAATCCGAAATAGCTGCCGTATCTCCGAATAAATCCGAATTAGCTCGGTAAAATTCGGCATTTCCCCATAGGAAACAATGGGGAGTTTCGGCTGAAAAAAAACCTAACACCGCAGCCCCATTGCTTCCTATGGGGAAACACTAAGTCTGCACCTAACACCCTAACATGTACCCCGAGTCTCTAAACACCCCTAATCTAACACTTATTAACCCCTAATCTGCCGCCCCAGCTATCGCTGACACCCGCATTATCTTATTGACCCTTAATCTGCTGTCCCTAACATCGCCGACCCCTACATTATAGTTATTAACCCCTAACCTGCCCCCCCCCAACGTCGCCGCAATCTAACTACAAGTATTAACCCCTAATCTGCCGACCGGTTATCGCCGCCACCTACATTATAGCTATTAACCCCTAATCTGCTGTCCCTAACATCGCCGACCCCTACATTATAGTTATTAACCCCTAATCTGCCCCCCCCAACGTCGCTGCAACCTAACCACAAGTATTAACCCCTAATCTGCCGACCGGATATCGCTGCCGCCTACATTATAGCTATTAACCCCTAATCTGCTGTCCCTAACATCGCCGACCCCTACATTATAGTTATTAACCCCTAATATGCCCCCCCCAACGTTGCCGCAATCCTAACTACAAGTATTAACCCCTAATCTGCCGACCGGATATCGCCGCCACTATAATAAATGTATTAACCCCTAAACCGCCACACTCCCGCCTTGCAAACACTATAATACATTTTATTAACCCCTAATCTGCCCTCCCTAACATCGCCGCCACCTACCTACAATTATTAACCCCTAATCTCCCGCCCCCAACGTCGCCGCTACTATAATAAGGTTATTAACCCCTAAACCTAAGTCTAACCCTAACACCCCCTAACTTAAATATAATTTAAATAAAACTAAATAAATTTACTATATTTAAATAAATGAATCCTATTTAAAACTAAATACTTACCTGTAAAATAAACCCTAATATAGCTACAATATAACTAATAGTTACATTGTAGCTATTTTAGGATTTATATTTATTTTACAGGCAAGTTTGTATTTATTTTAACTAGGTACAATAGTTATTAAATAGTTAATAACTATTTAATAACTACCTAGCTAAAATAAATACAAATTTACCTGTAAAATAAATCCTAACCGAAGTTACAATTACATCTAACATTACACTATCATTAAATTAATTAAATAAATGAATCCTTTTTAAAACTATATACTTACCTTACCAGCCCTTAAAAGGGCCTTTTACGGGGCATGCCCCAAAGAAAACAGCACTTTTGCCTGTAAAAAAAAACACAATACCCCCCCCCCCACATTACAACCCACCACCCACATACCCCTACTCTAACCCAAACCCCCCTTAAATAAACCTAACACTACCCCCCTGAAGATCTCCCTACCTTGAGTCGTGTTCACCCAGCCGGGCCGAAGTCTTCATCCTATGGGGCAGAAGAGGACATCCAGACCGGCAATTTTAAACTAATTACAGCTAATCTAAGCCCCCTAATAAAATAACAAAGCCCCCCAAAATAAAAAAAATGTCCTACCCTATACTAAATTACAAAAGTTAACAGCTCTATTACCTTACCAGCCCTTAAAAGGGCCTTTTGCAGGGCATGCCCCAAAGAAACAGCTCTTTTGCCTGTAAAAAAAAACACCACCCCCCAACATTACAACCCACCACCCACATACCCCTACTCTAACCCAAACCCCCCTTAAATAAACCTAACACTACCCCCCTGAAGATCTCCCTACCTTGAGTCGTATTCACCCAGCCGGGCCGAAGTCTTCATCCGATGGGGCAGAAGAGGACATCCAGACCGGCAGAAGTCTTCATCCAAGCGGGGCAAGAAGAGGTCTTCCATCCATCAGAAAAGTACCAAAATACAAACAAACACTAAATTACCAAAAATAATACAATATTACAAGAATTTTAAACTAATTACACCTAATCTAAGCCCCCTACTAGCTATTAATATAGCTACAATATAACTAATAGTTACATTGTAGCTATTTTAGGATTTATATTTATTTTACAGGCAACTTTGTATTTATTTTAACTAGGTACAATAGTTATTAAATAGTTAATAACTATTTAATAACTACCTAGCTAAAATAAATACAAATTTACCTGTAAAATAAATCCTAACCTAAGTTACAATTACACCTAACACTACACTATCATTAAATAAATTAACTACAAGTACCTACAATTAAATACAATTAAATAAACTAAACTAAAGTACAAAAAAAAACCCACTAAATTACAAAAAATAAAAAAATATTACAAGAATTTTAAACTAATTACAGCTAATCTAAGCCCCCTAATAAAATAACAAAGCCCCCCAAAATAAAAAATGCCCTACCCTATACTAAATTACAAAAGTTAACAGCTCTATTACCTTACCAGCCCTTAAAAGGGCCTTTTGCCTGTAAAAAAAAAAAACACAATACCCCCCCCCCCACATTACAACCCACCACCCACATACCCCTACTCTAACCCAAACCCCCCTTAAATAAACCTAACACTACCCCCCTGAAGATCTCCCTACCTTGAGTCGTGTTCACCCAGCCGGGCCGAAGTCTTCATCCGATGGGGCAGAAGAGGATATCCAGACCGGCAGAAGTCTTCATCCAAGCGGGGCAAGAAGAGGTCTTCCATCCATTAGAAGTCTTAATCCAGGCGGCATCTTCTATGTTCACCCATCCTAAGCGGAGCGGCAGCATCCTGAAGACATCCGACGCGGAGCATCCTCTTCTTTCTTGATCTGACGACTAAATGACTGTACCTTTAAGTGACGTCATCCAAGAAGGCGTCCCTTGAATTCCGATTGGCTGATAGGATTCTATCAGCCAATCGGAATTAAGGTAGGAAAAATCTGATTGGCTGATTCAATCAGCCAATCAGATTTAAGTTCAATGCGATTGGCTGATCCAATCAGCCAATCAGATTGACCTTGCATTCTATTTAGTCGTCGGATCAAGAAAGAAGACGATGCTCCGCGTCGGATGTCTTCAGGATGATGCCGCTCCGCTACGGATGGATGAACATAGAAGATGCCGCCTGGATCAAGACTTCTGATGGATGGAAGACCTCTTCTTGCCCCGCTTGGATGAAGACTTCTGCCGGTCTGGATGTCCTCTTCTGCCCCATCGGATGAAGACTTCGGCCCGGCTGGGTGAACACGACTCAAGGTAGGGAGATCTTCAGGGGGGTAGTGTTAGATTTATTTAAGCGGGGTTTGGGTTAGAGTAGGGGTATGTGGGTGGTGGGTTGTAATGTGGGGGGGGGGTATTGTGTTTTTTTTTTACAGGCAAAAGAGCTGTTTTCTTTGGGGCATGCCCCCGCAAAAGGCCCTTTTAAGGGCTGGTAAGGTAATAGAGCTGTTAACTTTTGTAATTTAGTATAGGGTAGGGCATTTTTTATTTTGGGGGGCTTTCTTATTTTATTAGGGGGCTTAGATTAGGTGTAATAAGTTTAAAATTCTTGTAATATTTTTTTATTTTTTGTAATTTAGTGTTTGTTTTTTGTACTTTAGTTTAGTTTATTTAATTGTATTTAATTGTAGGTACTTGCAGTTCATTTATTTAATTTATTTAATGATAGTGTAGTGTTAGATTTAATTGTAACTTAGGTTAGGATTTATTTTACAGGTAATTTTGTAATTATTTTAACTAGGTAGCTATTAATCAGTAAATATCTATTTAATAGCTATTTTACCTAGTTAAAATAAATACAAAGTTGCCTGTAAAATAAATATAAATCCTAAAATAGCTACAATGTAACTATTAGTTATATTGTAGCTATATTAGGGTTTATTTTACAGGTAAGTATTTAGTTTTAAATAGGATTCCTTTATTTAACTAATTTAATGATAGTGTAGTGTTAGGTGTAATTGTAACTTAGGTTATGATTTATTTTACAGGTAAATTTGTATTTATTTTAGCTAGGTAGTTATTAAATAGTTATTAACTATTTAATAACTATTGTACCTAGTTAAAATAAATACAAAGTTGCCTGTAAAATAAATATAAATCCTAAAATAGCTACAATGTAACTATTAGTTATATTGTAGCTATATTAATAGCTAGTAGGGGGCTTAGATTAGGTGTAATTAGTTTAAAATTATTGTAATATTTTATTATTTTTGGTAATTTAGTATTTGTTTGTTTTTTGGTACTTTTCTGATGAATGGAAGACCTCTTCTTGCCCCGCTTGGATGAAGACTTCTGCCGGTCTGGATGTCCTCTTCTGCCCCATCGGATGAAGACTTCGGCCCGGCTGGGTGAACACGACTCAAGGTAGGGAGATCTTCAGGGGGGTAGTGTTAGGTTTATTTAAGGGGGGTTTGGGTTAGAGTAGGGGTATGTGGGTGGTGGGTTGTAATGTGGGGGGGGTATTGTGTTTTTTTTTACAGGCAAAAGAGCTGTTTTCTTTTGGGCATGCCCCGCAAAAGGCCCTTTTAAGGGCTGGTAAGGTAATAGAGCTGTTAACTTTTGTAATTTAGTATAGGGTAGGGCATTTTTTTATTTTGGGGGGCTTTGTTATTTTATTAGGGGGCTTAGATTAGGTGTAATTAGTTTAAAATTCTTGTAATTTTTTTTATTTTTTGTAATTTAGTGTTTGTTTGTTTGTAGTTTAGTTTATTTAATTGTATTTAATTGTAGGTACTTGTAGTTAATTTATTTAATGATAGTGTAGTGTTAGGTTTAATTGTAACTTAGGTTAGGATTTATTTTACAGGTAATTTTGTAATTATTTTAACTAGGTAGCTATTAAATAGTCAATATCTATTTAATAGCTATTTTACCTAGTTAAAATAAATACAAAGTTGCCTGTAAAATAAATATAAATCCTAAAATAGCTACAATGCAACTATTAGTTATATTGCAGCTATATTAGGGTTTATTTTACAGGTAAGTATTTAGTTTTAACCCCTTAAGGACCAGCGACATACCCTGTATGTCACTGGCTTTTTTTTGGGACTTGATTGTTTTATAGCGCGGTCTTGCCACCAGCATTGAGACTGCTCTATTCCACAAAGCCTGCTGGAGGGAGGGCATTAATAGCGTGTTCTTGCAATACTTGTGCTATTATGTCCTGAAAAAACCCTTAACGACCAGTGACATACAGGGTCAATTGTGGTCATTAAGGGGTTAAATAGGATTCATTTATTTAATTAATTTAATGATAGTGTAGTGTTAGGTGTAATTGTAACTTAGGTTAAGATTTATTTTACAGGTAAATTTGTATTTATTTTAGCTAGGTAGTTATTAAATAGTTATTAACTATTTAATAGCTATTGTACCTAGTTAAAATAAATGCAAAGTTGCCTGTAAAATAAATATAAATCCTAAAATAGCTACAATGTAACTATTAGTTATATTGTAGCTATATTAATAGCTAGTAGGGGGCTTAGATTAGGTGTAATTAGTTTAAAATTCTTGTAATATTTTATTATTTTTGGTAATTTAGTGTTTGTTTTTTGGTACTCTTCTGATGGATGGAAGACCTCTTCTTGCCCCGCTTGGATGAAGACTTCTGCCGGTCTGGATGTCCTCTTCTGCCCCATCGGATGAAGACTTTGGTCCGGCTGGGTGAACACAACTCAAGGTAGGGAGATCTTCAGGGGGGTAGTGTTAGGTTTATTTAAGGGTCGTTTGGGTTAGAGTAGGGGTATGTGGGTGGTGAGTTGTAATGTTGGGGGTGGTGGGGGTTTTTTTACAGGCAAAAGAGCTGTTTTCTTTGGGGCATGCCCCGCAAAAGGCCCTTTTAAGGGCTGGTAAGGTAATAGAGCTTTTAACTTTTGTAATTTAGTATAGGGTAGGACATTTTTTTTATTTTGGGGGGCTTTGTTATTTTATTAGGGGGCTTAGATTAGCTGTAATTAGTTTAAAATTGCCGGTCTGGATGTCCTCTTCTGCCCCATCGGATGAAGACTTCGGCCGGCTGGGTGAAAACGACTCAAGGTAGGGAGATCTTCAGGGGGGTAGTGTTAGGTTTATTTAAGGGGGGTTTGGGTTAGAGTAGGGGTATGTGGGTGGTGGGTTGTAATGTTGGGGGGTGGTATTGTGTTTTTTTTTTACAGGCAAAAGAGCTGTTTTCTTTGGGGCATGCCCCGCAAAAGGCCCTTTTAAGGGCTGGTAAGGTACTAGAGCTGTTAACTTTTGTAATTTAGTATAGGGTAGGGCATTTTTTTATTTCGGGGGGCTTTGTTATTTTATTAGGGGGCTTAGATTCGGTGTAATTAGTTTAAAATTCTTGTAATATTTTTTTATTTTTTGTAATTTAGTGTTTGTTTTGTTTTGTAATTTAGTGTTTTTTTTTGTACTGTAGTTTAGTTTATTTAATTGTAGATAATTGTAGGTACTTGTAGTTAATTTATTTAATGATAGTGTAGTGTTTGGTTTAATTGTAACTTAGGTTAGGATTTATTTTACAGGTAATTTTGTAATTATTTTAACTAGGTAGCTATTAAATAGTAAATAACTATTTAATAGCTATTGTACCTAATTAAAATAAATACAAAGTTGCCTGTAAAATAAATATAAATCCTAAAATAGCTACAATGTAACTATTAGTTATATTGTAGCTATATTAGGGTTTATTTTACAGGTAAGTATTTAGTTTTAAATAGGATTAATTTATTTAATTAATTTAATGATAGTGTAGTGTTAGGTGTAATTGTAACTTAGGTTAGGATTTATTTTACACGTAAATTTGTATTTATTTTAGCTAGGTAGTTGTTAAATAGTTATTAACTATTTAATAACTATTGTACCTAGTTAAAATAAATACAAACTTGCCTGTAAAATAAATATAAATCCTAAAATAGCTACAATGTAACTATTAGTTATATTGTAGCTATATTAGGGTTTATTTTACAGGTAAGTATTTAGTTTTAAATAGGATTCATTTACTTAACTATAGTAATTTTATTTAGTTTTATTTAAATTATTTTTAAGTTAGGGGGTGTTAGGGTTAGACTTAGGTTTAGGGGTTAATAACCTTATTATAGTAGCGGTGACGTTGGGGGTGGGAGATTAGGGGTTAATAATTGTAGGTAGGTGGCGGCGATGTTAGGGAGGGCAGATTAGGGGTTAATAAAATGTATTATAGTGTTTGCGAGGCGGGAGTGCGGCGTCTTAGGGGTTAATACATTTATTATAGTGGCGGCGATATCCGGTCGGCAGATTAGGGGTTAATATTTGTAGTTAGATTGCGGCAACGTTGGGGGGGGCAGATTAGGGGTTAATAACTATAATGTAGGGGTCGGCGATGTTAGGGACAGCAGATTAGGGGTTAATAGCTATAATGTAGGCGGCGGCGATATCCGGTCGGCAGATTAGGGGTTAATACTTGTAGTTAGATTGCAGCGACGTTGGGGGGGGCAGATTAGGGCTTAATAACTATAATGTAGGGGTCGGCGATGTTAGGGACAGCAGATTAGGGGTTAATAGCTATAATGTAGGCGGCGGCGATATCCGGTCGGCAGATTAGGGGTTAATACTTGTAGTTAGATTGCGGCGACGTTGGGGGGGGGCAGATTAGGGGTTAATAACTATAATGTAGGGGTCGGCGATGTTAGGGACAGCAGATTAGGGGTTAATAGCTATAATGTAGGCGGCGGCTATATCCGGTCGGCAGATTAGGGGTTAATACTTGTAGTTAGATTGCGGCGACGTTGGGGGGGGCAGATTAGGGGTTAATAACTATAATGTAGGGGTCGGCGATGTTAGGGACAGCAGATTAGGGGTTAATAGCTATAATGTAGGCGACGGCGATATCCGGTCGGCAGATTAGGGGTTAATACTTGTAGTTAGATTGCGGCGACGTTGGGGGGGGCAGATTAGGGGTTTATAACTATAATGTAGGGGTCGGCGATGTTAGGGACAGCAGATTAGGGGTTAATAGCTATAATGTAGGTGGCGGCGATATCCGGTCGGCAGATTAGGGGTTAAATAATGTTATTATAGGGTTTGCGATGTGGGGGGGCCTCGGTTTAGTGGTTCATAGGTAGTTTATGGGTGTTAGTGACTTAGTGTACTAAATGGGTGTTAGTGTACTAAAACATACCGAATTTCGGAACCGAATAGAACCGAATTCAGCCGAATTTATTCGAATCCAAATAAATCCGAAACGAATTTATTCGAACCCGAATAAATCTGAAATGAATTCATTCAAATTTTGCCGAATTCGATTCGATCCGAACCGAAATTCGAAAAGTCCGAATCGATCCGAACCGAAAACGAACCAAATTTTTTAGCCGTGCACATGTCTAGAAAATAATTATAAAAATAATACTTCTACAGTGACTAAAATAATTATTTGATTCTGAATTTTACTAAAATTTCCCCATGCAATGTTTAATAATGCTCACTTTAAAAAAAAAAAAAAAAAAACTTTCACTTTTTAGTTTGCCTGTTTACCTGTAATTTAAAGGTTTATTATAGTTAATAAATGACATGCTCTAATTGGTTAGAGCATGATTTCTAAATTAGCGACCATGTAGTGTTTTACCCCGGCAAAGGAATTAAAGGGACATTCCAGTCAAAATAAACATGCACATAGATTTATCGCGTCTTTGAATAAAAACATATTTGCAATATACATGTATTGGCAAAAATGCTTCTATTAAGAATAATAACTGTTTTAGTGTTAACATTTTTCTATGCATGTGCATGTGAGGCATAGCTAGATTTTTTCACTGCACCCAAATTTTAAAAAATGCACCTGCTCAGATTATCAGTGGGATTTGTATCATGTCAGCAATTAACAAATTGAGTCATTACCAGATGGTACAAGCACCTTAGGCTCTCCGAACAAGTGTTGTGTTGAAAATGCTGGTGCACGGTGCATACTTAAATACACCTTTGAAACAGCTATAGCTTTTATTAGAAGCATTTTTGCTAATGTATGTATATTACAAAATTGCTTCTGTTCAATACCGAAATGCACCCATGTAGTTTCCAATTTTGGCTGGAATATCCCTTTAACCCCTTAATGACCAAGGACGTGCAGGGTACGTCCTCCAAAAAAATGTCCTTAACGACCAAGGACGTACCCTGCACGTCTTTGGTCTTTGAAAGCAGTGGAAGCGATCCTGATCGCTTCCAGCTGCTTTCATGTTATTGCAGTGATGCCTCGCTATAGAGGCATCCTGCAATAACTTTTTTAAGCAGTCCGATGCAGAGAGAGCCACTCTGTGGCCCTCTCTGCATCGGCTATTGATGGCTATGATCGTTGGTGGGTGGGAGCGTGTCCAGGGAGGCGAGTGGGTGGCCATCAGTAGAGGAGGGGGGCGGGATCGCGTGCGCGGGAGCGTGCGCGCGTGCACGGGAGCGTGCGCGCGCGTGCACGTGTGAAACGCCATAAGTTAGCATTTTTAGTTGAAGAGGCACAAGGTGGGACTCAGTGGGAGAGAGGGTGGGAATAAAAAATATTAATGATCTGGGAGAGGATGGGGGGTTGGGTGTTAAGGGGGGGCAGCTACACTACAGAAAAACTCAAAATAAACATTTGATTTAAAACTGGGTACTGGCAGACAGCTGCCAGTACCCAATATGGTGCACAATAAGGCAGAGGAGGGGGGTAGAGAGCTGTTTGGGGGGGGATCAGAGAGGTTGGGGCTTAGGGGGGGGGGTCCTACACAGCAGAATTATTTTTTTTTAAAACAAAACAAAACAAAACTTTTATTTTAGTACTGGCAGACTTTCTGCCAGTACTTAAGATGGCGGGGACAATTGTGGGGTGGGGGAGGGAAGACAGCTGTTTGGGAGGGATCAGGGGGTGTGATGTGTCAGGTGGGAGGCTGATCTCTACACTAAAGCTAAAATTAACCCTGCAAGCTCCCTATAAGCTACCTAATTAACCCCTTCACTGCTAGCCATAATACACGTGTGATGCGCAGCAGCATTTAGCGGCCTTCTAATTACCAAAAAGCAACTCCAAAGTCATATATGTCTGCTATTTCTGATTAAAGGGGATCCTAGAGAAGCATTTACAACCATGTGTGCCATAATTGCACAAGCTGTTAGTAAATAATTTCAGTGAGAAACATAAAATTGTGAAAAATATTTGCGTTTTTTTCAATTTGATCGCATTTGGCGGTGAAATGGTGGCATGAAATATACCAAAATGTGCCTAGATCAATACTTGGGGTTGTCTACTGCACTACACTAAAGCTAAAATTAACCCTGCAAGCTCCCTACATGCTCCCTAATTAACCCCTTCACTGCTGGGCATAATACACGTGTGGTGCGCAGTGGCATTTGGCAGCCATCTAATTACCAAAAAGCAACGCCAAAGCCATATATGTCTGCTATTTCTGAACAAAGGGGATCCCAGAGAAGCATTTACAACCATTTATGCCATAATTGCACAAGTTGTTTGTAAATAATTTCAGTGAGAAACCTAAGATTTGTGAAAAAGTGAACAATTTTTTTTATTTGATGGCATTTGGCGGTGAAATGGTGGCATGAAATATACCAAAATGGGCCTAGATCAATACTTTGGGATGTCTTCTAAAAAAAAAATATATACATGTCAAGGGATATTCAGGGATTCCTGAAAGATATCAGTGTCCCAATGTAACTAGCGCTAATTTTGAAAAAAAGTGGTTTGGAAATAGCAAAGTGCTACTTGTATTTATGGCCCTATAACTTGCAAAAAAAGCAAAGAACATGTAAACATTGGGTATTTCTAAACTCAGGACAAAATTTAGAAACTATTTAGCATGGGAGTTTTTTGGTGGTTGTAGATATGTAACAGATTTTGGGGATCAATGTTAGAAAAAGTGTGTTTTTTCCATTTTTTTCCTCATATTTTATAATTTTTTTATAGTAAATTATAAGATATGATAAAAATAATGGTATCTTTAGAAAGTCCATTTAATGGCGAGAAAAACGATATATAATATGTGTGGGTACAGTAAATGAGTAAGAGTAAAATTACAGCTAAACACAAACACCGCAAAAATGTAAAAATAGCCTTGGTTCCAAACGGACAGAAAATGGAAAAGTGCTGTGGTCATTAAGGGGTTAAACAAATAGGGCAAGATTACAAGTTGCGCCTTTTGATTTTTCTGCAACCAATTTCCATTGCGCAGGTATTACAAGTCTTGAGAAATCACGATTGCGTGCGTGTTTTCACCTTTTACGCAACAATTCTTTCCGCGCTCGAAGAGCTGTAGTTAATGGTTTTGCGCAACATAAAAGTTTCAATAAACACTTCAAAAATACATTATAAAGTACAGTTCCACTGATATTAACACTGTCTAATAAAAATGATTTAAAAAAAAAGATTGCACACAAAAGTTATAAGGGATCAAAGATACAAGATCTTGGGTGTTAGAAAAATAAAAGCTGTTGCAGGGATTTTACATTGACATACATACACATACATAGAGAAACATGGATTTATATGTATAGAGATATATTTAATTATGGAGATAATGAAACTATTTCACATTACAATCTTATGCACATTAAACAATATCTCATAGGGATTTCAAAGAGATAATCGCATATAGATCTCATGGTATTTAGACATAAAAATATTCATATATATATACATATCTCGCTATAAATAGATATATCTGTCCAAAAATCATCACATATATAGAGAAATATTTATTTAGAAATAAATAGAACATATTCCGTTACGAAAACATTATTGCAATATTAAATATTCGCATGTAGATTTTTGGAGGAGAATACGTCATGGGCTTTGCGCAACAGATTAGGGTTTTGTGGGGAATACGTGAACACGCACATGATCTGGCTTTTTCAACTAAAGATACAAAGTGAATAAATACAAATTGATAATAGGAGTAAATTTAAGAGTTGATTATATTTGCTCTATCTGAATCATGAAAGAAAAGAATGTGGGTTCATTATCCCTTTAAATTATGTTTATTGTTCAGTATCTCCAGTTATTGTGGCTACTGCAGATCTAAACAAGCTACAACAGTGATCAAATTCTCACTGTGTAGCATGTTGCAGAGTTAACGTTCTTAAAACTTCAGCTTCTCTCCAGCCTTTCTAGAGGCAGTAGAAGAAAGCACAATTAACAGAGTCAAATTACAGAAAAAGCAAACAAAAATAAATAACTTTTTTTAAAGCACATAATTCAACTTTTAATGTCCCTCTAAAAAACTTCAAACACTAATCACTGATTAAAACACTCTAATTGCAAGAAAAATATTATTTGATTTTTTTCCTAAACAGTCAATTACAGGGCTCTCTCCATGGTAGATTTTTGAGATTTCCCCATCAAACTGGTCTACATTCTCCACCCCTGCTGTACGATAAAGCATTATTCATAATATCAATCCACATGAGGGCTATTGACTGGGAAGAAGAAACTCTTTTTTCAGGCGATTCATTTTCTAATTGCTGCAGTATTATTGTTAGCTAAATGAATCAGTAGATTTTTCATACTTTTCAACTGCAGGTAATTTTTTTCATAATGAATCTTTAATGAAAATTGCCTTTCTTATGAGAGCATTTTTTCTCACTTGTTAAAACCAAAAGCTCTCATTGAAATGTGCTTAGCATAATGGCTTAATAACCAGTATTCGTTCGTCTCAGGCTGATAACATTCCCAGTGAAGGACACAGACCTTGGAAATTTGGGACAAGCTTCTAATATCAGAAACATAAAACGTAATATCAAGGATGTGTGAATTATCATCACTTGTATCTGTTTAACATTTTCAAGACACTTCTTTACTCTATACTCTTGGTGATAATAAATTACTGCACAAAGCATAACAGGTCAGTAAAAGAGTAGAAATACATTTTAATCATCTTTCTTAATCACAGGGGGAGGTTGAGTGGAAATGAAATCAGCTTCAAACTAAAATGAAAAGAAAAATAAATGAAGAAATACTTGCCTTAAGCATACTTATTCTCTAATGTAGCTTTGATTTGTCTTTTTTTGGAAGGCCTCTACAGGTCTCACATTACCCTGCCTAAAATCAGTATCCTTTGAATATTTTACAAGATGAGGTGAAGAAACCCCATCTGTTACTTTACAGATTCTAGCTTCATGTATCAGGTACCTTAATGCCTGCAGGGTCTGCTTATGTTTAGACAAAAATTAAATACAGAACCACTTCATGTCATTTGAAGCTTCAAAGGTACAACTTCTCAAACTGTGTTGTATTAGTGTTAAACACAGGTGCATACAAGGTTTGACAGACAAATAACATGATTCTACAAAAATCCATGCTGGTCAGTACATAGTTTAGGAGAAAGGACTGCAAAATTTCAGCTCCTCAGTGTTTTTACTTTTTTACCCATAGGCCTCTAGTTATCAACCTGTCTACTTACCTGCATTCGCCGGCCCCAATACGCTCGCCTAAGCTCGCCTAACATCGCCGCCGTGGACCTGAATACGTTCGCCAAATTTATCAAGAAAGCTGTCAAAAAGCTGCGCACCAAGTACGGTGCGATGACTGTTAACTAACAGTCATCGATCTCGCTGCTCATCTGCTTATTCACAGCTTTCTTGCTAGCTTGTCACTAAGCACCCACACTATATTTTACCCCCTAAACCGCCGGTCCTGGAGCCCCCCCGCACCTAAATAAACCTATTAACCCCTAAACCGCCGCTCCTGGACCATGCCGCTACTATAATATATATATGAACCCCTAAACAGCCGCTCCCGGACCCCGCCGCCACTATAATAAATATATGAACCCCTAAACCGCCGCTCCCGGACCCCACCACCACCTACATTATACCTATTAACCCCTAATCATCCGCCCCCTATACCGCCGCCACCTACATAAAGTTATTAACCCCTATCCTGCCGATCCCGGACCCCGCCGCAAATAAATTAATTGTTTTACCCCTAAACCGCCACACCCGAAGCCCTCCGCCACCTACATTACATTTATTAAACCCTATCCTGCCCCCCCTACACCGTCGCCACCTACATTACATTGAATAAGCCCTAATCTACCCCCCTACACCGCCACCACTATATTAAATGAATTAACCCCTAAAGTCTAACCTTAACCCTAACACCCCCTAACTTAAATATTATTTAAATTAATCTAAATAAATATTCCTATAATTAAATAAATTAATCCTATTTAAAACTAAATACTTACCTATAAAATAAACCCTAACGGCTAGATTTAGAGTTTTGTCGGTAACGACCCGCGTAGCTAACGCATGCTTTTTTTCCCCCGCACCTTTTAAATACCGCTGGTATTTAGAGTTCACAAAATGGCTGTGTTTTCAGTGCGTTAGGCTCCAAAAAGGGAGAGTAGAGCATAATTTACCGCCACTGCAACTCTCGATACCAGCGGTGCTTACAGACGCGGCCAGCTTCAAAAACATGCTCGTGCACGATTCCCCCATAGGAAACAATGGGGCAGTTTGAGCTGAAAAAAAACCTAACACCTGCAAAAAAGCAGCGTTCAGCTCCTAACGCAGCCCCATTGTTTCCTATGGGGAAACACTTCCTAAGTCTGCACCTAACACTCTAACATGTACCCCAAGTCTAAACACCCCTAACCTTACACTTATTAACCCCTAATCTGCCGCCCCCGCTATCGCTGACCCCTGCATATTATTATTAACCCCTAATCTGCCGCTCCGTACACCGCCGCAACCTACATTATCCCTATGTACCCCTAATCTGCTGCCCCTAACATCGCCGACCCCTATATTATATTTATTAACCCCTAATCTGCCGTCCCCAATGTCGCCGCCACCTACCTACAATTATTAACCCCTAATCTGCCGATCGGACCTCGCCGCTACTATAATAAATGTATTAACCCTAAAGCTAAGTCTAACCATAACCCTAACACCCCCCTAAGATAAATATAATTTTATTCTAACGAAATAAATTAACTCTTATTAAATAAATTATTCCTATTTAAAGCTAAATACTTACCTGTAAAATAAACCCTAATATAGCTACAATATAAATTATAATTATATTGTAGCTATTTTAGGATTAATATTTATTTTACAGGCAACTTTGTAATTATTTTAACCAGGTACAATAGCTATTAAATAGTTAAGAACTATTTAATAGCTACCTAGTTAAAATAATTACAAAATTACCTGTAAAATAAATCCTAACCTAAGTTACAATTAAACCTAACACTACACTAGCAATAAATTAATTAAATAAAATACCTACAATTATCTACAATTAAACCTAACACTACACTATCAATAAATAAATTAAATAAAATACCTACAAATAAATACAATTAAATAAACTAACTAAAGTACAAAAAATAAAAAAGAACTAAGTTACAAAAAATAAAAAAATATTTACAAACATTAGAAAAATATTACAACAATTTTAAACTAATTACACCTACTCTAAGCCCCCTAATAAAATAACAAAGCCCCCCAAAATAAAAAAATGCCCTACCCTATTCTAAAATTAAAATAGAAAAGCTCTTTTACCTTACCAGCCCTGAACAGGGCCATTTGCGGGGCATGCCCCAAAGAATTCAGCTCTTTTGCCTGGAGAAAAAAAACATACAATACCCCCCCCCAACATTACAACCCACCAGCCACATACCCCTAATCTAACCCAAACCCCCCTTAAATAAACCTAACACTAAGCCCCTGAAGATCTTCCTACCTTATCTTCACCACACCGGGTATCACACCGATCCATCCTGGCTCCGATGTCTTGATCCAAGCCCAAGCGGGGGGCTGAAGACATCCATCCTCCGGCTGAAGTCTTGATCCAAGCGGGCAGAAAAGGACATCCGGACCGGCAAACATCTTCATCCAAGCCGCATCTTCTATGTTCTTCCATCCGATGACGACCGGCTCCATCTTGAAGACCTCCAGCGCGGATCCATCCTCTTCTTCCGACGACTAGACGACGAATGAAGGTTCCTTTAAGGGACGTCATCCAAGATGGCGTCCCTCAAATTCCGATTGGCTGATAGGATTCTATCAGCCAATCGGAATTAAGGTATGAAAATTCTGATTGGCTGATGGAATCAGCCAATCAGATTCAAGTTCAATCCGATTGGCTGATCCGATCAGCCAATCAGATTGAGCTTGCATTCTATTGGCTGTTCCGATCAGCCAATAGAATGCAAGCTCAATCTGATTGGCTGATCGGATCAGCCAATCGGATTGAACTTGAATCTGATTGGCTGATTCCATCGGCCAATCAGAATTTTCCTACCTTAATTCCGATTGGCTGATAGAATCCTATCAGCCAATCGGAATTCGAGGGACGCCATCTTGGATGACGTCCCTTAAAGGAACCTTCATTCGTTGTCTAGTCGTCGGAAGAAAAGGATGGATCCGCGCTGGAGGTCTTCAAGATGGAGCCGGTCGTCATCGGATGGAAGAACATAGAAGATGCGGCTTGGATGAAGATGTTTGCCGGTCCGGATGTCCTCTTCTGCCCGCTTGGATCAAGACTTCAGCCGGAGGATGGATGTCTTCAGCCCCCCACTTGGGCTTGGATCAAGACATTGGAGCCAGGACGGATCGGTGTGATACCCGGTGTGGTGAAGATAAGGTAGGAAGATCTTCAGGGGCTTAGTGTTAGGTTTATTTAAGGGGGGTTTGGGTTAGATTAGGGGTATGTGGGTGGTGGGTTGTAATGTGGGGGGGGTATTGTATGTTTTTTTTCTCCAGGCAAAAGAGCTGAATTCTTTGGGGCATGCCCCGCAAATGGCCCTTTTAAGGGCTGGTAAGGTAAAAGAGCTTTTCTATTTTAATTTTAGAATAGGGTAGGGCATTTTTTTATTTTGGGGGGCTTTGTTATTTTATTAGGGGGCTTAGAGTAGGTGTAATTAGTTTAAAATTGTTGTAATATTTTTCTAATGTTTGTAAATATTTTTGTATTTTTTGTAACTTAGTTCTTTTTTATTTTTTGTACTTTAGTTAGTTTATTTAATTGTATTTATTTGTAGGTATTTTATTTAATTTATTTATTGATAGTGTAGTGTTAGGTTTAATTGTAGATAATTGTAGGTATTTTATTTAATTAATTTATTGCTAGTGTAGTGTTAGGTTTAATTGTAACTTAAGTTAGGATTTATTTTACAGGTAATTTTGTAATTATTTTAACTAGGTAGCTATTAAATAGTTATTAACTATTTAATAGCTATTGTACCTGGTTAAAATAAATACAAAGTTGCCTGTAAAATAAATATTAATCCTAAAATAGCTACAATATAATTATAATTTATATTGTAGATATATTAGGGTTTATTTTACAGGTAAGTATTTAGCTTTAAATAGGAATAATTTATTTAATAAGAGTTAATTTACTTAGTTAGATTTAAATTATATTTAACTTAGGGGGGTGTTAGTGTTAGGGTTAGACTTAGCTTTAGGGGTTAATACATTTATTAGAGTAGCGGTGTGGTCCGGTCGGCAGATTAGGGGTTAATAAGTGTAGGTAGGTGTCGGCGACATTGAGGGGGGCAGATTAGGGGTTAATAAATATAATATAGGGGTCGGCGGTGTTAGGGGCAGCAGATTAGGGGTACATAAGTAGAACCTAGGTGGCGGCGGTGTGCGGTCGGCAGATTAGGGGTTAAAAAAATGTATTATAGTGGCGTCGATGTGGGGGGACCTCAGTTTAGGGTTACATAGGTAGTTTATGGGTGTTAGTGTACTTTAGAGCACAGTAGTTAAGAGCTTTATGAACTGGCGTTAGCCCAAAAAGCTCTTAACTCCTGGGTTTTTTCTGCGGCTGGAGTTTTGTCGTTAGATTTCTAACGCTCACTTCAGCCACGACTCTAAATACCGGCGTTAGAAAGATCCCATTGAAAAGATAGGATACGCAAATTGCATAGGGGGATCTGCGGTATGGAAAAGTCGCGGCTGCAAAGTGAGCGTTAGACCCTTTAATGACTGACTCCAAATACCAACGGGCGGTAAAAACCAGCGTTAGGAGCCTCTAACGCTGGTTTTGACGGCTGCCGCCAAACTCTAAATCTAGGCCTAAGATAGCTACAATATAACTATTAGTTACATTGTAGCTATTTTAGGGTTTATTTTTATTTTACAGGCAACTTTGTATTTATTTTAACTAGGTACAATAGCTATTAAATAGTTATTAACTATTTAATAGCTACCTAGCTAAAATAAATACAAAATTACCTGTAAAATAAATCCTAACCTAAGTTACTATTACACCTAACACTACACTATCATTAAATAAATTAAATTAATTAACTACAATTACCTAACTTTAAATAAAATTAGCAATAAAAGAGAAAAAAATCTAAGTACTTTTGCGCAGCTTCAAACAGTTATTAACGTATTAAGTCCAATATAATAAAGGAATTTGTTATAGTCTGTGGCAATGAGTCTTTATGAACAATAGATATATATGAATGGTATATATTCTGAATTCATATGCGGTATATCCAAGGCATAAAAGAGTATAGTTGTCTTCTTACCGGAAAGTACCTCAATCATATGAGGTAATGTCTAGTCATGTGGTATAGATGTAGGTCTGTGGTCCGCCGCTGTCTGTGCTTGTTCTTTCCGTGCAGCCTTGTGTGTGGTAGTCCTGGGTTAGGAACTTCCTGAATCTTGTGCTTGAACAGATCTTGGCAATATGGTAGTTGTTTCGTCCCGGGGTCTTTCCCAGATGTAGTATTCTGCAAGTTGCTGTAATCTATATATAATGGATAAACCTCTGTTTTTCAGGCAGCCCAGCTCCAGGACCAGTACCTTTCATTGACTGTTTTCCCAGTTTCATGAACAAGCTTCACTCTTTCTTAGAATTCTCAGAAACCTAAAATGGCAGACACTCCCTCCAACTCCTTCATATGAAAAGACCATAAATAAATAAAATTAACTAAAAATAACTAAAGTACAAAAAACCCCTCTAAATGACAGAAAATAAAAAAATTACAAGAAGTTTAAACTAATTACACCTAATCTAAGCCCCCTAATAAAATAAAAAAGCCCCCCAAAATAATAAAATTCAATACCTTATACTAAATTACAAATAGCCCTTAAAAGGGCCTTTTGCGAGGCATTGCCCCAAAGTAATCAGCTCTTTTACCTGTAAAAAAAAGAAATACAACCCCCCCAACATTAAAACCAACCACCCACACACCCAACCCTACTCTAAAACCCACCCAAACCCCCCTTAAAAAAACCTAACACTACCCCCTTGAAGATCACCCTACCTTGAGACGTCTTCACCCAGCCGGGCACAAGTCTTCATCCGATCCTGCCAGAAATCTTCCTCGAATCCGGGCAGAAGAGGTCCTCCAAGCGGCAGAAGTCTTTATCCAAGTGGCATCTTCTATCTTCAATCAACCGGAGCGGAGCGGGTCCATCTTCAATCCAGCCGACGAGGAGCCATCCTCTTCAAACGCCATCCTAACACTGAATGAAGGTTCCTTTAAATGACGCCATCCAAGATGGCGTCCCTTGAATTCCGATTGGCTGACCTCGCATTCTATTGGCTGATTACATCAGCCAATAGGATTTTTCCTACCTTAATTCCAATTGGCTGATAGAATCCTATCAGCCAATCGGAATTCAAGGGAAGCCATCTTGGATGATGTCATTTAAAGGTACCTTCATTCAGTGTTAGGACGGCATTTGAAGAGGATGGCTCCATGTCGGCTGGATTGAAGATGGATCCGCTCCACTCCGGGTTGATTGAAGATAGAAGATGCCGATTGGATAAAGTGTTCTGCCACTTGGAGGACCGCTTCTGCCCGGATTCGAGGAAGATTTCTGGCCGGATCGGATGAAGACTTGTGCCTGGCTGGGTGAAGACGTCTCAAGGTAGGGTGATCTTCAAGGGGGTAGTGTTAGTTTTTTTTAAGGGCAGTTTGGGTGGGTTTTAGAGTAGGGTTGGGTGTGGGTAGTGGGTTTTAATGTTGGGGGTTGTATTTCTTTTTTTTTACAGGTAAAAGAGCTGATTACTTTGGGACAATGCCCCGCAAAAGGCCCTTTTAATGGCTATTTGTAATTTAGTATAGGGTAGGGAATTTTATTATTTTGGGGGGCTTTTTTATTTTATTAGGGGGCTTAGATTAGGTGTAATTAGTTTAAACTTCTTGTATTTTTTTTTTATTTCCTGTAATTTAGAGTGTGTTTTTTTTGTACTTTAATTATTTTTAGTTAATTCTATTTAATGTTAGGTAATTGCAGTTAATTAATTTAATTTATTTAATGATAGTGTAATTGTAACTTAGGTTAGGATTTATTTTACAGGTAATTTTGTATTTATTTAAGATAGGTAGCTATTAAATAGTTAATAACTATTTGATAGATATTGTACCTAGTTAAAATAAATACAAAGTTGCCTGTAAAATAAAAATAAACACTAAAATAACTACAATGTGACTAATAGTTATATTGTAGCTATCTTAGGGTTTATTTTATAGGTAAGTATTTCGTTTTAAATAGGATTAATTTATTTAATTATAGGAATATTTATTTAGATTAATTTAAATAATATTTAAGTTAGGGGTGTTAGGGTTAGGGTTAGACTTAGGTTTAGGGGTTAATTCATTTAATATAGTGGCGGCGGTGTAGGGGGGATAAATTAGGGGTTAATCAATGTACTGAAGGTGGCGGCGGTGTGGGGGGGCAGGATAGGGGTTAATAAATGTAATGTAGGTGGCGGCGGGCTCTGTGTGCGGCTGTTTAGGGGTTAAACAATTAATTTAATTGCGGCGGGGTCCGGGATTGGCAGGATAGGGGTTAATAACTTTATGTAGGTGGCGGCGGTATGGGGGGCGGAAGATTAGGGGTTAATAGGTATAATGTAGGTGGCGGTGGGGTCCGGGAGAGGCGGTTTAGGGGTTAATAAATTTATTATAGTTGCGGCGGGGTCCGGGAGTGGCAGTTTAGGGGTTAAACATTTTATTTAGTTGCAGCGGGGTCCGGGAGCGGTGGTTTAGGGGTTAATAATAATAATAATAATAATAATGTAGGTGGTGGCGGTGTAGGGGGGGCAGATTAGGGGTGTTTAGACTCGGGGTACATGTTAGGGTGTTAGGTACAGACATTACCATAGAAATCAATGGGATATCGGGCAGCAGCGAACATGAGCTTTCGCTGCTGTCAGACTCCCATTGATTCCTATGGGATCCGCCGCCTCCAGGGCGGCGGATTAAACACCAGGTACGCTGGGCCGGAATAGTGGAGAGCATACCTGGTTGTTCTTTGATAACTTTCAAAAGTAGTCAGATTGTGCCGAACTTGCGTTCGGAACATCTGGAGTGACGTAACCTTCGATCTGTGTCGGACTGAGTCCGGCGGATCGTAGGTTACGTCACTAGATTCTACTTTTGCCAGTCCGTAGGGCTTGATAACTATGACGAATCAGCCTTGCCACAAATACGCTGCAGAATTTCAGCGTATTTGCGGTTGACAGCTTGATAACTAGAAGCCATAGTGTTTAAACCAATTAGAAAAGTCTGTTTGAATTTGTTAGCCCTTCTGAGTTTAATGACCATTAAACCTTTGTTTCTGTTTTTAAAGTAACTACATGGACAAAGCCATAGAAAAACTTCTTCAGAGGTTGTTTATCTTAGTTCCTTTGCTGAAGCCAATAATGGACAGGTATAAATGAGCACCTTCATATATCAAACAATAACTGTGGAACATTTAAGCGAGTCAGAGTTCTGCACTACACAAATTCACTGTAGCCTCTCTGGAGGAGTGAACAAAATTGAGGGCCAGACGAGCACGTTAACAGTTATGAGTGAGCAAAAAGGGGTTTATCGCAGGTGTTTGTGTGCTTCAGGTTTTTTTCTGCTCGCATTTACGCTAGAATGATTACCACATCTTCAAAGCTCTGGTTAACTGTTTCGCAAAACAAAAAAGTATCGCAAAACACATCAAGATTGCATTACAAAGTACAGTTACACTCATGGAGGCCTATCTATCAAAGTGTCAACCGCAAATATACTGGAATTCTGCATCGTAATTGTTGTGATATTGATCCGACCTAGTTATCAAAGCCTACAGACCGGCAAAAGTTGAAATTTGTGATGTAACATACGATCCGCCTGTCTCAATGCGACGCAGATCAATGCTTACGTCATTACAGATGTTCCGAATACACATTCGGCTCTATCTGACACTTTTTCCCAGTTAACAAACTTTTAACAAGTATGCTCGCGTCTTTTCCGACCTAGCGTACCTGGTTTTCAATCCGCCACCCTGGAGGCCGCGAATGCCATAGAAATCAATGGGAGTCTAAAAGCAGCGAAAGCTTATGTTTGAGGCTGCAAGACAAAGAAATATTGATTTATATGGTAGAAAACAAGTAACGTTTACACCTAACACCCTAGCATAAACCCAAGTCTAAACACCCCTAATCTGCCGCCCCAACATCGCTGCAACCTAAATAAAATTATTAACCCCTATCCCTCCACTCCCCAACACCGCCACAACCTAAATAAAGTTATTGATCCCTATCCCGCCGCTCCCTGACACCACCGCCACTAAATAAACATATTAACCCCTAAACCTCTGGCCTCCCACATCACTACCACTAACTAAACCTATTAACCCCTAAACCGTCAGCCCCCCACATCGCCAACAACTAAATTAAGCTATTAACCCCTAAACCTAACAATCCCCTAACTTTAAATTAAAATTACAACATCCCTATCTTAAAATAATTTAAAACTTACCTGTAGAATTAAAATAAACTATTTTAAACTATTAATAAACCTACCCTAACTATTATACTACAATTTCATTAAAATACCAATTAAATAAACTAAATTACATATTAAAGAAACCTAACACTACTCAAATTATTTAAATATACAATTAAACATTATTAAAAGTACTAAATTACAGAAAAACACAAACACTAATGGCTAGATTTAGAGTTTTGTCGGTAACGACCCGAAAAGCTAACGCTGGCTTTTTTCTGGCCGCACCATAAAAATAACTCTGGTATTGAGAGTCCACATAAAGGCTGCGTTAGGCTCCAAAAAAGGAGCGTAGAGCATATTTAACGCAGCTTCAACTCTCGATACCAGAGTTGCTTACGCAAGCAGCCAGCCTAAAAAACGTGCTCGTGCACGATTCCCCCATAGGAAACAATGGGGCTGTTTGAGCTGAAAAAAAACCTAACACCTGCAAAAAAGCTGCGTTCAGCTCCTAACGCAGCTCCATTGTTTGCTATGCGGAAACACTTCCTACATCTGCACCTAACACTCTAACATGTACCCCGAGTCTAAACACCCCTAACCTTACAATTATTAACCCCTAATCTGCCGCCCCCGCTATCGCTGACCCCTGCATATTATTATTAACCCCTAATCTGCCGCTCCGTAAACCGCCGCTACTTACATTATACCTATGTACCCCTAATCTGCTGCCCTAACATCGCCGACCCCTATATTATATTTATTAACCCCTAATCTGCCCCCCACAACGTCGCCTCTACCTGCCTACACTTATTAACCCCTAATCTGCTGAGCGGACCTGAGCGCTACTATAATAAAGTTATTAACCCCTGATCCGCCTCACTAACCCTATAATAAATAGTATTAACCCCTAATCTGCCCTCCCTAACATCGCCGACACCTAACTTCAATTATTAACCCCTAATCTGCCGACTGGAGCTCACCGCTATTCTAATAAATGTATTAACCCCTAAAGCTAAGTCTAACCCTAACACTAACGCCCCCCTAAGTTAAATATAATTTACATCTAACGAAATTAATTATCTCTTATTAAATAAATTATTCCTATTTAAAGCTAAATACTTACCTGTAAAATAAATCCTAATATAGCTACAATATAAATTATAATTATATTATAGCTATTTTAGGATTAAGATTTATTTTACAGGTAACTTTGTAATTATTTTAACCAGGTACAATAGCTATTAAATAGTTAAGAACTATTTAATAGTTACCTAGTTAAAATAATAACAAAATTACCTGTAAAATAAATCCTAACCTAAGTTACAATTAAACCTAACACTACACTATCATTAAATTAATTAAATAAAATATCTACAATTACCTACAATTAAACCTAACACTACACTATCAATACATTAATTAAATACAATATCTACAAATAACTACAATGAAATAAACTAACTAAAGTACAAAAAATAAAAAAGAACTAAGTTACAAAAAATAAAAAAATATTTACAAACATAAGGAAAATCTTACAACAATTTTAAACTAATTACACCTACTCTAAGCCCCCTAATAAAATAACAAAGCCCCCCAAAATAAAAAATGCCCTACCCTATTCTAAATTACTAAAGTTCAAAGCTCTTATATCTTACCAGCCCTGAACAGGGCCCTTTGCGGGGCATGCCCCAAGAAGTTCAGCTCTTTTGCCTGTAAAAAAAAACATACAATACCCCCCCCCCCAACATTAACTGTTGGGGGGTGTTTGTATTTTTTTGCAATGTAAAAGAGCTGTTATCTTTGGGGCAATGCCCAACAAAAGGCCCTTTAAGGGCCATTGGTAGTTTATTGTAGGCTAGGGTTTTTTTATTTGTGAGGGGGGGCTTTTTTATTTTAATAGGGCTATTAGATTAGGGGGGTAGTTATCAAGCCGTCAACCTCAAATACGCTGGAATTCCGCAGCGTATTTGTGGCGGTGCTGATTCGCCTTAGTTATCAAAGGCTAGTAGAGACCGGCAAAAGTAGAATTTTGTGACGTAAGCTTCGATCCGCCGGACTCAGTCCGACACAGATCGATTCTTACGTCACTCCAGATGTTCCGCACACAAGTGCGGCACAATCTGACTACTTTTGCTAGTTAGCAAAAAACTAGCAGGTACGCTCGGCAACTTTTCCGGCCCAGCGTACATGGTTTTAGGAATCAATGGGAGTCTGACCATAGCAAAAGTTCATGTTCGCTGCTGCCAGACATCCCATTGATTTCTATGGGAGCTGTCTACACCTAAAACCCTAACATGTACCCCGAGTCTAAACACCCCTAATCTGTCCCCCCCTACACCGCTGCAACTAAATAAATGTATTACCCCCTAAACCGCCGCTCCCGGAGCCCACCGCCACTATAATAAATATGTTAACCCCCTAAACCGCTGCTCCCTGATCCCGCCGCAACTATAATAAACTTATTAACCCCTAAACCGCCGCTCCCGGAGCCCACCGCCACTATAATAAACATGTTAACCCCTAAACCGCCGCTCCCTGACCCAGCCGCAACTGTAATATATGTATTAACCCCTAAACCGCTGCTCCCGGACCCCGCCGCAACCTATATTAAACTTATTAACCCCTAATCTGCCCCCCCTACACCTATAATACATTTATTAACCCCTATCCTGCCCCCCTACACCGCCGCCACTGTAATAAAATGATTAACTCCTAAACATAAGTCTAACCCTAACCCTAACACCCCCCCCCAACTTAAATATTAATTAAATAAATCTAAATAATATTTCTATTATTAACTAAATTAATCCTATTTAAAACTAAATACTTACCTTTAAAATAAACCCTAATATAGCTACAATATAAATGATAATTATATTGTAGCTATCTTAGGATTTATTTTTATTTTACAGGCAACTTTCAATTTATTTTAACTAGGTACAATAGCTATTATATAGTTATTAACTATTTAATAGCTACCCATCTAAAATAAAGAGAAATTTACCTGTAAAATAAAAACTAACCTAAGTTACAATTACACCTAACACTACACTATACTTTAATAAATTATTTCTATTTAAAACTAAATACTATAAAATAAACCCTAACGGCTAGATTTAGAGTTTTGTCGGTAAGGACCCGCGTAGCTAACGCTGGCTTTTTTCTGGCCGCTCCTTTAAAATAACTCTGGTATTGAGAGTCCATATAATGTCAGCGTTAGGCTCCAAAAAAGGAGCGTAGAGCATATTTAACGCAAATGCAACTCTCGATACCAGAGTTGCTTACGGACGCGGCCAGCCTCAAAAACGTGCTCGTGCACGATTCCCCCATAGAAAACAATGGGGCTGTTTGAGCTGAAAAAAAACCTAACACCTGCAAAAAAGCCGCGTTCAGCTCCTGATGCAGCCCCATTGTTTGCTATGGGGAAACACTTCCTACGTCTGCACCTAACACTGCACCTGTATATTATTTTTAACCCCTAATCTGCCGCTCCGTAAACCGCCGCTACTTACATTATCCCTATGTACCCCTAATCTGCTGCCCCTAACACCGCCGACCCCTATATTATATTTATTAACCCCTAATCTGCCCCCCACAACGTCGCCTCCACCTGCCTACACTTATTAACCCCTAATCTGCCGAGCGGACTGCACCGCTATTATTATAAAGTTATTAACCCCTAATCCGCCTCACTAACCCTATAATAAATAGTATTAACCCCTAATCTGCCCTCCCTAACATCGCCGACACCTAACTTCAATTATTAACCCCTAATCTGCCGACCGGAGCTCACCGCTATTCTAATAAATGTATTAACCCCTAAAGCTAAGTCTAACCCCCCTAAATTAAATATAATTTAAATCTAACGAAATTAATTAACTCTTCTTAAATAAATTATTCCTATTTAAAGCTAAATACTTACCTGTAAAATAAATCCTAATATAGCTACAATATAAATTAAAATTATATTATAGCTATTTTAGGATTAATATTTATTTTACAGGTAACTTTGTATTTATTTTAACCAGGTACAATAGCTATTAAATAGTTAAGAACTATTTAATAGCTAAAATAGTTAAAATAATTACAAATTTACCTGTAAAATAAATCCTAACCTAAGTTACAATTAAACCTAACACTACACTATCAATAAATAAATTAAATACAATTCCTACAAATAACTACAATGAAATAAACTAACTAAAGTACAAAAAATAAAAAAGAACTAAGTTATAAAAAATAAAAAAATATTTACAAACATAAGAAAAATATTACAACAATTTTAAACTAATTACACCTACTCTAAGCCCCCTAATAAAATAACAAAGCCCCCCAAAATAAAAAAATGCCCTACCCTATTCTAAATTACTAAAGTTCAAAGCTCTTTTACCTTACCAGCCCTGAACAGGGCCCTTTGCGGGGCATGCCCCAAGAAGTTCAGCTCTTTTGCCTGTAAAAAAAAACATACAATACCCCCCCAACATTACAACCCACCACCCACATACCCCTAATCTAACCCAAACCCCCCTTAAATAAACCTAACACTAAGCCCCTGAAGATCTTCCTACCTTATCTTCACCATACCAGGTTCACCGATCCGTCCTGAAGAGCTCCTCCGATGTCCTGATCCATGCCCCAAGAGCTGAACTTCTTGGGGCATGCCCCGCAAAGGGCCCTGTTCAGGGCTGGTAAGGTAAAAGAGCTTTGAACTTTAGTAATTTAGAATAGGGTAAGGCATTTTTTTATTTTGGGGGGCTTTGTTATTTTATTAGGGGGCTTAGAGTAGGTGTAATTAGTTTAAAATTGTTGTAATATTTTTCTTATGTTTGTAAATATTTTTTTATTTTTTGTAACTTAGTTCTTTTTTATTTTTTGTACTTTAGTTAGTTTATTTCATTGTAGTTATTTGTAGGAATTGTATTTAATGTATTTATTGATAGTGTAGTGTTAGGTTTAATTGTATATAATTGTAGGTATTTTATTTAATTTATTTATTGATAGTGTAGTGTTAGGTTTAATTGTAGATAATTATAGGTAATTTATTTAATTAATGTATTGATAGTGTAGTGTTAGGTTTAATTGTAACTTAGGTTAGGATTTATTTTACAGGTAAATTTGTAATTATTTTAACTATTTTAGCTATTAAATAGTTCTTAACTATTTAATAGCTATTGTACCTGGTTAAAATAAATACAAAGTTACCTGTAAAATAAATATTAATCTAAAATAGCTATAATATAATTTTAATTTATATTGTAGCTATATTAGGATTTATTTTACAGGTAAGTATTTAGCTTTAAATAGGAATAATTTATTTAAGAAGAGTTAATTAATTTAGTTAGATTTAAATTATATTTAATTTAGGGGGGTGTTAGTGTTAGGGTTAGACTTAGCTTTAGGGGTTAATACATTTATTAGAATAGCGGTGAGCTCCGGTCGGCAGATTAGGGGTTAATAATTGAAGTTAGGTGTCGGCGATGTTAGGGAGGGCAGATTAGGGGTTAATACTATTTATTATAGGGTTAGTGAGGCGGATTAGGGGTTAATAACTTTATAATAATAGCGGTGCGGTCCGCTCGGCAGATTAGGGGTTAATAAGTGTAGGCAGGTGGAGGCGACGTTGTGGGGGGCAGATTAGGGGTTAATAAATATAATATAGGGGTCGGTGGTGTTAGGGGCAGCAGATTAGGGGTACATAGGGATAATGTAAGTAGCGGCGGTTTACGGAGCGGCAGATTAGGGGTTAAAAATAATATACAGGTGCAGTGTTAGGTGCAGACGTAGGAAGTGTTTCCCCATAGCAAACAATGGGGCTGCGTTAGGAGCTGAACGCGGCTTTTTTTGCAGGTGTTAGGTTTTTTTTCAGCTCAAACAGCCCCATTGTTTTCTATGGGGGAATCGTGCACAAGCACGTTTTTGAGGCTGGTATCGAGAGTTGCATTTGCGTTAAATATGCTCTACGCTAATAAATATAATATAGGGGTCGGCGGTGTTAGGGGCAGCAGATTAGGGGTACATAGCTATAATGTCGGCAGATTAGGGGTTAATTATTGTAGGTAGCTGGCGGCGACGTTGTGGGGGGCAGGTTAGGGGTTAATAAATATAATACAGGGGTCGGCGGTGTTAGGGGCAGCAGATTAGGGGTACATAAGTATAACGTAGGTGGCGGTCGGCAGATTAGGGGTTAAAAAAATGTAATCAAGTGGCGGCGATGTGGGGGGACCTCGGTTTAGGGGTACATAGGTAGTTTATGGGTGTTAGTGTACTTTAGAGTACAGTAGTTAAGAGCTTTATGAACCGGCGTTAGCCCAGAAAGCTCTTAACTACTGACTTTTTTCTGCGGCTGGAGTTTGGTCGTTAGATTTCTAACGCTCACTTCAGACACGACTCTAAATACCGGAGTTAGAAAAATCCCATTGAAAAGATAGGATACGCAATTGACGTAAGGGGATCTGCGGTATGGAAAAGTCGCGGCTGAAAAGTGAGCGTTAGACCCTTTTTTGAGTGACTCCAAATACCGGCGGTAGCCTAAAACCAGTGTTAGGAGCCTCTAACGCTGGTTTTCACGGCTACCGCCAAACTCCAAATCTAGGCCTAAGATAGCTGCAATGTAATTAATAATTACATTGTAGCTATTTTAGGATTTATATTTATTTTACAGATAACTTTGTATTTATTTTAGCTATTTAGAATAGTTATTAAATAGTTATTAACTATTTAATAACTACCTAGCTAAAAGAAATACAAAATTACCTGTAAAATAAATCCTAACCTAAGTTACAATTAAACCTAACACTACACTATAATTAAATTAATTAAATAAATTAACTACAAATAACTACAATTAAATACAATTACATAAACTAACTAAATTACAAAAAATAAAAAAGCTAAGTTACAAAAAATAAAAAAAATAAGTTACAAACATTTAAAAAATATTACAACAATTTTAAGCTAATTACACCTAATCTAAGCCCCCTAATAAAATAACAAAGCCCCCCAAAATAAAAAAATGCCCTACCCTATTCTAAATTAAAAAAGTTCAAAGCTCTTTTACCTTACAAGCCCTTATAAGGGCCTTTTGCGGGGCATGCCCCAAAGAATTCAGCTCTTTTGCCTGTAAAAGAAAAATGCAATCCCTCCCAACATTAAAACCCACCACCCACATACCCCTAATCTAACCCAAACCCCCTTAAATAAACCTAACACTACCCCCTGAAGATCATCCTACCTTGAGTTGTCTTCAGCCAGCCGACCCACCGATGGAACCGAAGAGGAGATCCGGAGCGGCAGAAGTGATCTTCCAAGGGGCGCTGAAGAAGTCTTCCATCCAATGAAGTCATCATCCAGGCGGCGCTGAAGAAGTCTTCCATCCGGGCAATGTTATCTTCCAAGCGGCGCTGAAGAAGTCTCCCATCCGGGCGATGTCATCTTCCAAGTGGGGTCTTCAATCTTCTTTCTTCAGGATCCATCTTCATCCCGCCGACGTGGAACATCCTTCTTCCCCGACGGACTAACGACGAATGAAGGCTCCTTTAAGGGACGTCATCCAAGATGGCATCCCTTCAATTCTGATTGGCTGATAGGATTCTATCAGCCAATCGGAATTAAGGTAAGAAAAATATGATTGGCTGATTGAATCGGCCAATCAGATTTAAGTTCAATCCGATTGGCTGATCCAATCAGCCAATCAGATTGAGCTTGCATTCTATTGGCTGTTCCGATCAGCCAATAGAATACAAGCTCAATCTGATTGGCTGATTCAGATTTTTCCTACCTTAATTCCGATTGGCTGATAGAATCCTATCAGCCAATCGGAATTGAAGGGACACCATCTTGGATGACGTCCCTTAAAGGAGCCTTCATTCGTCGTTAGTCCATCGGGGAAGAAGGATGTTCCGTGTCGGCGGGATGAAGATGGATCCTGAAGAAAGAAGATTGAAGACCCAGCTTGGAAGATGACATTGCCCGGATGGAAGACTTCTTCAGTGCCGCTTGGAAGATGACATCGCCCGGATGGAAGACTTCTTCAGCGCCGCCTGGATGATGACTTCATCGGATGGAAGACTTCTTCAGCGCCCCTTGGAGGATCACTTCTGCCGCTCCGGATCTCCTCTTCGGTTCCATCGGTGGGTCGGCTGGCTGAAGACAACTCAAGGTAGGATGATCTTCAGGGGGGTAGTGTTAGGTTTATTTAAGGGGGGGTTTGGGTTAGATTAGGGGTATGTGGGTGGTGGGTTTTAATGTTGGGGGGGGTTATATTTTTCTTTTACAGGCAAAAGAGCAGTTTTCTTTGGGGCATGCCCCGCAAAAGGCCCTTTTAAGGGCTGGTAAGGTAAAAGAGCTTTGAACTTTTTTAACTTAGAATAGGGTAGGGCATTTTTTTATTTTGGGGGCTTTGTTATTTTATTAGGGGGCTTAGATTAGGTGTAATTAGCTTAAAATTGTTGTAATATTTTTTAAATGTTTGTAACTTTTTTTTTTATTTTTTTGTAACTTAGCTTTTTTTATTTTTTGTACTTTAGTTAGTTTATGTAATTGTATTTAATTGTAGTTATTTATAGTTAATTTATTTAATTAATTTAATGATAGTGTAGTGTTAGGTTTAATTGTATCTTAGGTTAGGATTTATTTTACAGGTAATTTTGTATTTCTTTTAGCTAGGAAGTTATTAAATAGTTAATAACTATTTAATAACTATTCTAACTAGCTAAAATAAATACAAAGTTACCTGTAAAATAAATATAAATCCTAAAATAGCTACAATGTAATTATTAATTACATTGTAGCTATCTTAGGGTTTATTTTACAGGTAAGTATTTAGTTTTAAATAGGAATAATTTATTTAATGATAGTGTAGTGTTAGGTGTAATTGTAACTTAGGTTAGTTTTTATTTTACAGGTAAATTTCTCTTTATTTTAGCTAGGTAGTAATTAAATAGTTAATAACTATTTAATAACTATTGTACCTAGTTAAAATAAATTGAAAGTTGCCTGTAAAATAAAAATAAATCCTAAGATAGCTACAATATAATTATTATTTATGTTGTAGCTATATTAGGGTTTATTTTAATGGTAAGTATTTAGTTTTAAATAGGATTAACTTAGTTAATAAGAGAAATATTATTTAGATTTATTTAATTAATATTTAAGTTAGGGGGTGCTAGGGTTAGTGTTAGACTTAGGTTTAGGGGTTAATAAATTTATTACAGTGGCGGCGGTGTAGTGGGGGGCAGGATAGGGGTTAATAAATGTATTATAGGTGGCGACGGTGTAGGGGGGCAGATTAGGGGTTAATAAATTTAATATAGTTGGGGCGGGGTCCGGGAGCGGCGGTTTAGGGGTTAAACTATTTATTTTGTTGCGGCGAGGTGCGGGATCAGCAGGATAGGGGTTAATAACTTTATTATAGAGGGCGACGGTATGGGGGGGGCAGGATAGGGGTTACTAGGTATAATGTAGGTGGCGGCGGTGTCCGGGAACGGCGGTTTAGGGGTTAATACATTTATAAGAGTTGCGGCGGGGTCTAGGAGCGGCGGTTTAGGGGTTACTAACTTTATTTAGTTGCGGGAGACTCTGGGGGTACCGGTATAGGGGGTAGAACAGTGTAGTTAGTGTGGGTGCTTAGTGACAGGCTAGCAATAAAGCTGTAAAAAATCCGAAGAGCAGTGAGATCGGATGAGTGATAACTATCACAGTCCGCTGCTCATCGCCCCGTACTTGGTGCGCGGCTTTTTGACAGCTTTATTGATAACTTAGGCGAATGTATTCAGGTCTGCGGCGGCGATGGTAGGCGAGCTTAGGCGGGCGTATTGAACCGGCGAAGGCAGGTAAAGTAGACACTTTGATAACTACCCCTCTAGGTGTAATTCTTTTTTATTTTTGATAATTTGTTTTTTTATTTTTCATAATTTAGTGTTTGTTTTTGTAACTTAGTGTTTGTTTTTAATGTCCAATTGTATATTTAGATAATTTGAGTAGGGTTAGGTTTCTTTAATATGTAATTTTGTTAATTTAATTGGTATTTTAATGTAATTGTAGTATAATAGTTAGAGTAGGTTAATTAATAGTTTAAAATAGTTTATTTTAATTATACAGGTAAGTTTTAATTTATATTAAGATAGTGATGTTGTAATTTTAATTTAAAGTTAGGGGGTTGTTAGGTTTAGGGGTTAATAGCTTAATTTAGTTTTTGGCGATTTGACGGTTTAGGGGTTAATAGGTTTAGTTAGTGGTAGTGATGTGGGAGGCCAGTGGTTTAGGGGTTAATATGTTTATTTAGTGGCAGCAGTGGCAGAGAGTGGTGGGATAGGGGTTAATAACTTTATTTAAGTTGCGGCTGTGTCAAAGAGCAGCGGGATAGGGGTTAATTACTTTATTTAGGTTGCGGCAGTGTTGGGGAGTGGCGGGATAGTGGTTAAACATTTTAGTATAGTGGCGGAGTTTAGTGACAGGGTTTAAATAAAGTTGGGAAAAAGCTGAATAGACGCAAGATCGGTGACTGCTAGTTAACAACAGTCCGATGCTCATCGTCCCGTACTTGGTGCTCGTCTTTTTGACGGCTTTTTTCATAAATAAGGAGAGCTTATTGAGATCTGCGGCCACGATGTTTTGTGAGCGTATTGATGCCAGCGAAGGCAACATAGTTGACAGCTTGATACATATACCCCATAATGACACTATCTAATAAAATGATTTAAAAAAATTGCACCAAAAAAGTTAAGAGATCAAAGATATGAGGTCTCAGGTGTAAGATAAAAAGGATGCAAAGAGCTTTAACATAAAAATACATACATAACAGATCTAAAGAGGTATATGTATATACAGTATCTCACAAAAGTGAGTACACCCCTCACTTTTTGTAAATATTTTATTATATCTTTTCATGTGACAACACTGAAGAAATAAAACTTTGCTACAATGTAAAGTAGTGAGTGTACAGCCTGTATAACAGTGTACATTTGCTGTCCCCTCAAAATTACTTAACACACAGCCATTAATGTCTAAACCCTTGGCAACAAAAGTGATTACACCCCTAAGTGAAAATATCCAAATTGGGCCCAATTAGCCATTTTCCCTCCACTGTGTAATGTGACTCGTTAGTGTTACAAGGTCTCAGGTGTGAATGGGGAGCAGGTGTGTTAAATTTGGTGTTATCGCTCTCACACTCTCTCATACTGGTCACTGGAAGTTCAACATGGCACCTCATGGCAAAAAACTCTCTGAGGATCTGAAAAAAAGAATTGTTGCTCTACATAAAGATGGCCTAGGCTATAAGAAGGTTGCCAAGACCCTGAAACTAAGCTGCAGCATGGTGGGCAAGACCATACAGCGGTTTCACAGGACAGGAGTGCACGTGCTCAGCATCATATCCAGAGGTTGTCTTTGGGAAATAGACGTATAAGTGCTGCCAGCATTGCTGCAGAGATTGAAGGGGTGGGGGGTCAGCCTGTCAGTGCTCAGACCATATGCAGCACACTGCATCAAATTGGTCTGCATTACTGTCATCCCAGAAGGAAGCCTCTTCTAAAGGTGATGCACAAGAAAGCCCGCAAACAGTTTGCTGAAGACAAGCAGACTAAGGACATGAATTACTGGAACCATGTCCTGTGGTCCGATGAGACCAAGATAAACTTATTTGGTTCAGATGATGCCAAGCGTGTGTGGTGGCAACCAGGTGAGGAGTACAAAGACAAGTGTGTCTTGTCTACAGTTAAGCATGGTGGTGGGAGTGTCATGGTCTTGGCCTGCTTGAGTGCTGCTGGCACTGGGTTGCTACAGTTCATTGAGGGAACCATGAAAGCCAACATGTACTGTGACATACTGAAGCTGAGCATAATCCCCTCCCTTCAGAGACTGGGCCACAGAGCAGTATACCAACATGATAATGACCCCAAACACACCTCCAAGATGTCCACTGCCTTGGCGACGGACTGGCCAAGCATGTCTCCAGACCTAAACCCTATTGAGCATCTGTGGGGAATCCTCAAATGGAAAGTAGGGGAGTGCAAGGTCTCTAACATCCACCAGCTCCGTGATGTCATCATGGAGGAGTGGAAGAGGACTCCAGTGGCAATCTGTGAAGCTCTGGTGAACTCCATGCCCAAGAGGGTTAAGGCAGTGCTGGAAAATAATGGTGGCCACACAAAATATTCACACTTTTTGTCCAATTTGGACATTTCCACTTAGGGGTGTACTCACTTTTGCTGCCAACAGTTTAGACATTAATGGCTGTGTGTTGATTTATTTTGAGGGGACAGCAAATTCACACTGTTATACAGGCTGTACACTCACTACTTTACATTGTAGCAAAGTGTAATTTCTTCAGTGTTGTCACATGAAAAGATATAATAAGATATTTACAAAAAGTGAGGGGTGTACTCACTTTTGTGAGATACTGTGTATATATATATATATATATATATATATATATATATATATATGTATATATATATATATATATATATATATATATATATATATATATATATATATATATATATATAGTTTTCATAGCTAAATAAAAAAACAACGGCTCTCTGTTTAAAAGGAGTAATAGCAAGACAAGTTTTTCTCTGAAATTCCAGGTAGTGAAGGGAAGGGCTTAAGGCATGAGTGTTTAATATGCAGCCAATTTCTTTTTTCAGTCATTTAAGAAAGGAAAAAATAGTAGCTGAATTACCTGGGTACAGATCCTTTTTGGTCATGATCATTCCATGATTAAAAATAATGTAGACATTTCTTTGTGTATGATGAGCTCAACCCAGGTTTGGTTGCCATGAACTGCAAATCTTTAATGTAGCAATCATAGCAAGAATGGTGTACTATAGACCAAAGTCAACATTGTGGCCACTTTTGGTTTGCTGCCTGTGCTCTTATATCATTGTCTACTAAGATGTGATTTTTAGGTGCTCAGTTTCTTGGTATTTTTAAACTATATGTCTTGGGAGGGGGGTTTGGAATGGGTGGTGCATTTTCAAGCTAGATTCCATGCTGTGGTTGAAAGACTGTTTTGTTTTAGGATCTCACAATATTTTATTTGTAAACATGCAGTATAATATAAAAGTTTGCTTTGCCCGGTATTTTAACCTATAACGTAAGTCCATAAGTAATTATCGGCTAGATTACGAGTTTTGTCGTTAAGGCTGTGAGTTGCCAACGCTCCTTTTTTTCTTACCGCTCACTTTAAACAACTCTGCTATTACGAGTTTTCTTTAAGCCGGCGTTAGCCTCAGAAAAGTGAGCATTGAGCAAAATTTAGCTCCACATCTCACCTCGATTCCAGAGTTGCTTTTGGTAGCGGTAAGCTGGCAAAACGTGCTCGTGCACGATTTCCCCATAGGAAACAATGGGGCTGAGCTGGCTGAAAAAAAACCTAACACCTTCAAAAAAGCAGCGTTCAGCTCCTAACGCAGCCCCATTGTTTCCTATGGGAAAATAAAAAATATGTCTACACCTAACACCCTAACATGAACCCCGAGTCTAAACACCCCTAATCTTACACTTATTAACCCCTAATCTGCCGCCCCCGACATTGTCGCCACCTGCATTATACTATTAACCCCTAATCTGCCGCTCCGGACACCGCCGCCACCTACATTATACTTATAAACCCCTAATCTGCTGCCCCCAACATCGCTGACACCTACATTATAGTTATTAACCCCCCAACATTGCGCAAATATATTAAATTTATTAACCCCTAATCTGCCGCCGCCAACGTCGCAGCCACTATAATAAAGTTATTAACCCCTAAACCTAAGTCTAACCCTAACCCCCCCAACTTAAATATAATTTAAATTAAACGAAATTAATTTAAGATAATTAAATAAATTAATCCTATTTAAAACTAAATACTTACCGATAAAATAAACCCTAAGCTAGCTACAATATAACTAATAGTTACATTGTAGCTATTTTAGGATTTATATTTATTTTACAGACAACTTTGTATTTATTTTAACTAGGTAGAATAGTTATTAAATAGTTATTTACTAACTACCTAGTTAAAATAAATACAAAATTACCTGTAAAATAAATCTTAACCTAAGTTACAATTACACCTAACACTACACTATCATTAAACTAATTACCTAAACTACCTACAATTAATTACAATTAAATTAAATAAACTAAATTACGAAAAACAACAAACACTAAATTACAGAAAATAAAAAAAGAATTACAAGAATTTTAAACTAATTACACCTAATCTAATCCCCCTAATAAAATAAAAAAGCCCCCCAAAATAATAAAATTTCCCTACCCTATACTAAATTACAAATAGTCTTTAAAAGGGCCTTTTGCGGGGCATTGCCCCAAAGTAATCAGCTCTTTTACCTGTAAAAAAAAATACAATACCCCCCAACATTACAACCCACCACCCACACACCCCTACTCTAAAACCCACCCAATCCCCCCTTAAAAAAACCTAACACTAACCCCCTGAAGATCACCCTGCCTTGAGCCGTCTTCACCCAGCCGGGCACAAGTGGTCCTCCATATGGCAGAAGTCTTCATCCGATCGGGGCAGAAGAGGTCCTCCAGATGGCAGAAGGCTTCATCCAGACGGCATCTTCTATCTTCATCCTTCCGGAGCGGAGCGGGTCCATCTTCAATCCAGCCTACGCGGAGCATCCTCTTCAAACTAAGTCCTAACGAAGAATGAAGGTTCCTTTAAATTACGTCATCCAAGATGGCGTCCCTTGAATTCCGATTGGCTGATAGAATCCTATCAGCCAATCGGAATTAAGGTAGGAAAAATCCTATTGGCTGATGTAATCAGCCAATCGGATTGAAGTGCAATCCGATTGGCTGATCCAATCAGCCAATAGGATTGACCTCGCATTCTATTAGCTGATTGGAACAGGCAGAAAGAAGTAGACCTGCTATCTGCTTCAATCCATTAACATTTTTATGACAACTACCTATATTGCAGAGTGGCATGAAACTCCTCATTTGAATCCCCTTTTTTAAACAAGATGTTGTGTGGTAGTTGAGATTTGGGTTCCCGAAAAACCTTTCATTACACCATTGTTAAAGAGAAAGTACCTCTGCCCTGGGTACACCCGTATTGTCTGTCATATAATCTCTCATGGCATATCTACAGATGACCTCTGGGGTACTGGGGACACTGGTTCCCTTTTCATTCCCCAGACAAAGTTAGGTAAAACTTTCTGATTCAAGATTATAATGCAAGACCAACTTCTGCACATGGGGATGGAATGAGAAGGATGCATTTGTGTCTTCTTTCACAGTCAAGCACTCCAGATTTTGTTGTGCTTTTCATTATCAATTTTGGTAAACCTTAGAACAGGCCTGTTCCTTGGGTACAAATTATGCACTCTACAAGTGTATTTTTTTGACAAATATTGCTTTGGCTGCGATGGATCTCTTTTTACCCACCCAGTTCTTTTTGTAGTTGTCTGATAATTTAATGTAAGTAAGTGTGAGTAAAGAAACGGAAAATGTGCAGTCATAATATTCTGACTTTAAATCCATATAAAGCACATAATTACACTGATAGAGATTTTTCCTTGTGTCATACCTTTTTTGTTTTGAATAAAATACATCGGAAAAACTGCTATCAAAATGCAAAATATAATCACAATTAAAAAATTGAATGCTAGAAAAAAATAGAATACTTTGAGAAAAGACCATTGATGTTGCAATGTAAATTGTTTTCTATATGTAGACAATAGTTGCAGATCATTATTCTAATCTTATAAAAAAAAACATTGCATTTTTTACTGTGAAAATGAAGTATATTTGTGTTCAGAATATTATTCTTCAGCAAATTTCTATTCAGTGCTTGCTTAAATGAAAATATTCCACTGCCTTATCATCATTTAGTAAAGCGTGGAGTGCTGTTAAACTGTTATTTTAAATTGCCTGTGCATTTTTAAATGTATTTAATTAAATTATCATCTCAGAATTAGAGATTACATTGAAAAGCAAGGGCCAACTAGCCATTACTACCAAAACAAGAGAAATTGCTCCCTTATTAACAAATCAGAAAGACTAAAACCAGAGATAAGTATTTGTCACAATACAATCAAGAATAACCAAAACCTATACTATGTCGGAATCATCTCCAGAAACTGCTACATTATGTTTGGATGTCAGTAGCAGCATTCATGGGTGGCTGGGGTGTGTATCTACATGTTCTCCCTATAACCTGGAATGTTTACTCTTTGGGCTAGATTTATAAAGCTGCATTCACAGATTTTCTGACTATATGGAGCAGGTTCGCCTTAAGTAGCAGAAACCACATGTTTTTTCTCTGCGCCACCTCAGAGGTGACAAGATCAATCATCCTGACACACGCTCTTTCAGGGTGATTGATATGCATTGCTCTATCTCAATAGGTTGCGCCAGAGCAGGGGGTGGCATTGCACAAGAAACTTCTTGTTGAATTTTACATTTTGCTGTGCAATGCAACATTGCAAGTGACGATTGCTAGCGGCTGGGTTTACTACTTGCCGTCCTGCAGGGATAGTAAATGTTGCCCTTTATGTCAAACATAAGCATTCACTCTTTTGATGCCATTCAGACAAAATTTGTCAACTGTCACCTGATACAGATGTTGCCACTGATTTTTTTTTTCTCAGCTTCCCACAAAAAAAATCTGTATATGTTCATAATTTGGCTAAAAGAACTAAGTTCACATGCAAAAGCAATCTTTATGAGACTTGTTCTATTGCAGTGAGACACCGTAAAGAACCTAGCTCAACATTGGGCAGCAAATTTACAATATTTATGTCTATGCTTATATACATATATAGTTATAGGGTTATATGTGTATATACACATATTAACACATACATATATTTGTATATAAGCATAGACATATATATTTGCAGTTTAAACACGGTCCCCATAGACCTCTATGTAAAGGCACTTATCAGTGCCATTTTTGTTCTAACACTCCCTATCCCCTCACTTTAACCCCATACTACTGCTTTGTGCAGTTTTTGTTTACAAAAAATAAAGATGCTGATATATATAAATATTTTTATATATATACAGGGAACTGTACACTTTATTATGTGGGCAATTGGGGGACATTTTTAATTAACCAGAGGTCTGACCTTTGGTTAATCGCATTTAGTCCAAACTTCTACAGCGAGCTTGCAGTAGCATTAACCAGCCACTTGTAATGGCTGGTTATTTAATGTGCAAACGTAAATGGGCAAATTTGCCCCTTTACAGGAGCATGTTAAAATAGCCATCCATTCGTAATCTAGCCCTTCATCTGTTATAGTTTGAATCAAAATCTTAAATCATGCTCAGCTAACTGGTCTGATGTAATTTATTTTTTTTATTTCAGAGCTAGCATTCTCTATATTAAAACAAGAAAACATACGGCTAGGTTACGAGTTTTGCGTTATGAGCGGCGCGGTGCTAACTTGCAAGTTATTATCACCGCTCACTTACCTACAGCGCTGGTATTACAGGTTTTCATAAACCCGACGTTAGCAGGCAATATTGCAGCATAAAGCAAAATTGAGCTCCATACCGCACTCCAATACCAGCGCTGCGGTGAGCAGCGGTGAGCTGGTTTTACATGTATTAAAAAACAGGATGGAGTGAGTGCACCTTTGATAAAGATTATTTGAAAGTGTAAAAATTAGCTCTATAACCCTTCTAAGTGATAAAAGTTCCTCCAAACAGTTATCGGTGTAAAGGTAGTTAGGACAGGTGAAGGGGAGCTTTTATATGTTCAAAAATATTTGTAAAAAATTATTTGTAAAAAATTACATAAATTTGTGGTTGTGCAATTGTGTATATGTGCTTAGTGCAATTAGATTATATAGAAAGAAATTTATCTTCTAAAATTAATAATTAAATAACGACATAAAATTATATACTAGAAAGATCTAAATTAATAATAGACAGAAATCAGGGGTAATGTACAAGATATTGAAATTTATATCGTTGTTAAAAAATACTGTTATACAAAATACAATACAATCAAATACAATATTGATACATATGAGCTCATAAGGTGTTTTTAAATGCAGACATAAAAAATTGCTTAATTAGCAGATATCTATGCAAATGATAAAATATATATATCGCACTGCAGTGGATAAAGTTAAAAAGAAGAGTCACTGGAAAAACGGCTAATTGTTGGACATCAAAGAAAAATTTCCTAAAAAGTGCCTATAATGTGACACCTATTAAAATGTACCTTTGGAAGTAGTGTATCTCAATACTACTTATAGCAAGTGGCAGACTCCGTTGAAAACAATAATGTAGGTTTTTGTTTTTGCCTTGAGAACAATCTGGTGATGGAAGGATGCTATTAGTATTAGCTGTGGGTCCTGAAAACTTTTGTGGATTGCGGTGTCCCAATACTATCAATCAGTATGGACTACTGGTGCTATTAGTAATAGCTGTGGGTCCTGAAAACTTTTGTGGATTGCGGTGTCCCAATATTATCAATCAGTATGGACTACGGTCTTTTTCAGGTCTCCGGTTCTCAGGTAGAAGAAAGTCTCCTTATGCTTTGATGGCAACTGAACTCCGTTGCAAGATGAAAGTCTCCTTATGCTTTGATGGCAACTTAACTCCTTTGCAAGAAGCAGCATGTTAGGGTTTGCAGTCTGTAGTTTCGAGTGGCAGCAATATTGGATATTTAGGTATTGCTGGATACTTTAAACCGTGACCGGCTAAACAAGTCAGGATGCACTGTTTGGCGGCAACTGGATTTGTTAGGCGGCAAATGGATTCAAAGGAATCAAAGGATCCGGCTTCTTCAAATAAGGTATATGCCGGTTATAGCTGTAATCCGTGTGGTCCTAGATATAGTGTAAGAGTGTGGGCAGCTCTACGCATTTCGGACGGAGCCTTTATCAAGGTCTTGATAAAGGCTCCGTCCGAAATGCGTAGAGCTGCCCACACTCTTACACTATATCTAGGACCACACGGATCACAGCTATAACCGGCATATACCTTATTTGAAGAAGCCGGATCCTTTGATTCCTTTGAATCCATTTGCCGCCTAACGAATCCAGTTGCCGCCAAACGGTGCATCCTGACTTGTTTAGCCGGTCACGGTTTAAAGTATCCAGCAATACCTAAATATCCAATATTGCTGCCACTCGAAACTACAGACTGCAAACCCTAACATCCTGCTTCTTGCAACGGAGTTAAGTTGCCATCAAAGCATAAGGAGACTTTCATCTTGCAACGGAGTTCAGTTGCCATCAAAGCATAAGGAGACTTTCTTCTACCTGAGAACCGGAGACCTGAAAAAGACCGTAGTCCATACTGATTGATAGTATTGGGACACCGCAATCCACAAAAGTTTTCAGGACCCACAGCTATTACTAATAGCACCAGTAGTCCATACTGATTGATAGTATTGGGACACCGCAATCCACAAAAGTTTTCAGGACCCACAGCTAATACTAATAGCATCCTTCCATCACCAGATTGTTCTCAAGGCAAAAACAAAAACCTACATTATTGTTTTCAACGGAGTCTGCCACTTGCTATAAGTAGTATTGAGGTACACTACTTCCAAAGGTAATTTTTAATAGGTGTCACATTATAGGCACTTTTTAGAAATATTTTCTTTGATGTCCAACAATTAGCGGTTTTTCCAGTGACTCTTCTTTTTAACTTTATCCACTGCAGTGCGATATATATATTTTATCATTTACATAGATATCTGCTAATTAAGCAATTTTTTTATGTCTGCATTTAAAAACACCTTATGAGCTCATATGTATCAATATTGTATTTGATTGTATTGTATTTTGTATAACAGTATTTTTTAACAACGATATAAATTTCAATATCTTGTACATTACCCCTGATTTCTGTCTATTATTAATTTAGATCTTTCTAGTATATAATTTTATGTCGTTATTTAATTATTAATTTTAGAAGATAAATTTCTTTCTATATAATCTAATTGCACTAAGCACAAATACACAATTGCACAACCACAAATTTATGTAATTTTTTACAAATAATTTTTTACAAACATTTTTGAACATATAAAAGCTCCCCTTCACCTGTCCTAGCTGGTTTTACATGCTCATGCATGATTTCCCCATAGACATCAATGGGGAGAACCGGCTGAAAAAAAGCCTAACACCTGCAATAAAGGAGTGTAAAGCTCCGTAACGCTGCCCCATTGATTCCTATGGGGAAACAAAAGTTATGTTTAGACCTAATACCCTAACATAAACCCAGAGTCATCTAAACACCCCTAATCTGCTGACCCCGACATCGCTGACACCAACATTACAGTTATTAACCCCTAATCTGCTGCACCCCGACATCCCTGACACCTACATTACAGTTATTAACCCCTAATCTGCCACACCAATGTCACCGCCACCTACATTACACTTATTACCCCTAATCTGCCGCCCCCAATGTCGCCACCACCTACCTAAACTTATTAACCCCTAAATATGCCACCCCCAATGTCGCCGCCACCTACATTACACTTATTAACCCCTAATCTGCTGCCCCAAATGTCGCCGCCACCCACCTACACTTATTAACCCCTAATCTGCCACCCCTAACATCGCCACCACCTACCTACATTTATTAACCCCTAATCTTCCGCCCCCAACGTCGCCGCCACTATACTAACCCTAATACCCCCCTAACTTTAATGTAATTAAAATAAATCTAAATAAAACCTACTATTAATACCTAAAAAATCCTATTTAAAACTAAATACTTACCTATAAAATAAACCCTAAGCTAGCTACAATATAACTAATAGTTACATTGTAGCTATCTTAGGTTTTATTTTTATTTCACAGGCAAGTTTGTATTTATTTTAACTAGGTAGACTAGTTGGTAAATAGTTATTAAATAAATACAAATGTACCTGTAAAATAAAATCTAACCTGTCTTACACTAACACCTAACATTACACTACAATTAAATAAATTAAATTAATTAAATACAATTAACTAAATTACAAAAAAAAACAAACAATAAATTACACAAAATAAAAAATAAATTATCAGATATTTAAAATAATTACACCTAATCTAATAGCCCTATCAAAATAAAAAAGCCCCCCAAAATAAAAAAACCCTGGCCTAAACTAAACTGCCAATAGCCCTTAAAAGGGCCTTTTGCGGGGCATTGCCCCAAAGAAATAAGCTCTTTTACCTCTTTTACAAACAACCCCCCAACAGTAAAACCCACCACCCACACAACCAATCCCCCCAAATAAAATCCTAACTAAAAAAAACCTAAGCTCCCCATTGCCTTAAAAAGGGCATTTGTATGGGCATTGACCTTAAAAGGACATTTAGCTCTTTTTCTGCCCAAACCCTAATCTAAAAATAAAACCCACCAAAAAAAACCTTAAAAAAAAATAACACTAACCCCCGAAGATCCACTTACAGTTTTTGAAGACCGGACATCCATCCTCAATGAAGCCGGGAGAAGTCTTCATCCAAGTGGCAAGAAGTCCTCAACGAAGACGGGAGGAGTCCTCAATGAAGCAGCAGAGGTCTTCATCCAAGCCGGCAGAAGTCTTCATCCAGACGGCATCTTCTATCTTCATCCATCCGGCGCGGAGCAGCTCCATCTTCAAGACATCCGGCACAGAGCATCCTCTTCTTTCGATATTCGCTGAAGAATGAAGGTTCCTTTAAGGGACATCATCCAAGATGGCGTCCCTTGAATTCCGATTGGCTGATAGAATTCTATCAGCCAATCAGAATTAAAGGTGAAAAAATCCTATTGGCTGATGCAATCAACCAATAGGATTGAACTTCAATCCTATTGGCTGATCCAATCAGCCAATAGGATTGAGCTGGCATTCTATTGGCTGATTGGAACAGCCAATAGAATGCAAGCTCAATCCTATTGGCTGATTGGATCAGCCAATAGGATTGAAGCTCAATCCTATTGGCTGATTGCATCAGCCAATAGGATTTTTTTCACCTTTAATTCTATCAGCCAATCGGAATTCAAGGGACGCCATCTTGGATGACATCCCTTAAAGGAACCTTCACTCTTCGTTAGCCATCGTCAGAAGAGGATGCTCCGCGCAGGATGTCTTGAAGATGGAGCCGGATGGATGAAGATAGAAGATGCCGTCTGGATGAAGACTTCTGCCGGCTTGGATCAAGACTTCTGCTGCTTCATTGAGGACTTCTCCCGGCTTTGTTGAGGACTTCTTGCCGCTTGGATGAAGACTTCTCCCGGCTTTGTTGAGGATGGATGTCCGGTCTTCAAAAACTGTAAGTGGATCTTTGGGGGTTAGTGTTAGTTTTTTAAGGGTTTATTGGGTGGGTTTTATTTTTAAATTAGGGTTTGGGCATAAAAAGAGCTAAATGCCCTTTTAAGGACAATGCCCATACAAATGCCCTTTTCAGGGCAATGGGGAGTTTTTTTTACTTAGGATTTTATTTGGGGGGTTGGTTGTGTGGGTGGTGGGTTTTACTTTTGGGGAGTTGTTTGTATTTTTTTTACAGGTAAAAGAGCTTATTTATTTGGGGCAATGCCCCGCAAAAGGTCCTTTTAACGGCTATTGGTAGTTTAGGCTAGGGTTTTTTTATTTTGGGCGGGCTTTTTTATTTTGATAGGGCTATTAGATTAGGTGTAATTAGTTTAAATATCTGATAATTTATTTTTTATTTTGTGTAATTTAGTGGTTTTGTTTTTTTGTAATTTAGTTAATTGTATTTAAATAATTTAATTTATTTAATTGTAGTGTAATGTTAGGTGTTAGTGCAAGACAGTATTTAGTTTTAAATAGGAATTATTTAGTTAATGATAGGAATTTTTAATTAGATTTATTTTAATTATATTAAAGTAGGGGGGTGTTAGGGTTAGACTTAGGTTTAGGGGTTAATAACTTTAGTATAGTGGCGGCAATGTTGGGGGCGGCAGATTAGGGGTTAATAACAGTAATGTAGGTTGCGGCGATGTTAGGGACAGCAGATTAGGGGTTAATAATATTTAACTAGTGTTTGTGATGCAGGATTGCGGCGGTTTAGGGCTTAATATGTTTATTATAGTGGCGGCAATGTCCGGAGCGGCAGATTAGGGGTTAATAATTTTATTTTAGTGTTTGCGATGCAGGTGTGCCTCGGTTTAGGGGTTAATAAGTAGTTTATGGGTGTTAGTGTACTTTTTAGCACTTTAGTTATCACTTTTAAGTTACAGCTTTGTACCGTAAAACCCATAACTACTGACTTTTAGTTTACGTTATGGATCTTGACGGTATAGGCTGTACTGCTCAATTTTTGGCCTCCCAGGCAAACTCGTAATACCGGCGTTATGGAAGTCCCATTGAAAAATAACTTTTTGAAAGCTGTGGTAGTTACGCTGCGTTACGGCCAAAAAAGTGTGCGGTGCAGAAATACCTGCAAGACTCGTAATACCAGCGGTAGTGAAAAAGCAACATCGTGAGGCTTTTTCAGCCATAACGCAAAACTCGTAATCTAGCCGATAGATTTTTTATGAAGTAAACTAACATCTAAGTAAATACTGCATTACACTTTTATGATTTATTTGTCAACTTGCTTAGCTGTCTGCCTGCCTTTTCTGCATACGGCAGCTTATCTGTTGATCCGCAGGCCCGTAAGTATTATTACACACTCCGATGAGTATGTAATGCCTGCCCCTTCATTTGCAAGACCAATCGCGCGAGTGAAGGAACTGCAAATCACAGAGAGTGAGCTCTCGTGATTTCTCTTTGTCACCTCAGAGGTGGCGGAGAGTGTAAGAAGCAGCGGCCTAGTGACCACTGCTTCTTACATTGCGGGAAGCAGGCTTGCATATGCGAACCTGCCCTGCAAGGAATCCAGAGCAGCTCTTGCTGCTTTGTACATAGATCCCTAAGATTTTTCCAAATTCTGACATCTTGAAATGCTCATGGCTGGCTTCAGGAGCCCA